>NW_016171441.1:3866-10986 GCF_001687245.7 Rhagoletis zephyria
AAGAACAAGGACCAGGGATGTAATTTTAAGTAAATCTATTATTCAGTGGCAAGGCGCAGAGCGTTCGGGGCAGCAATATTAATTTGTATCAAATATAACATTAAACGGTGGTTCTAATACATTTTTTGATATTATTAACCAGAGTACATACATTATATGGTATTTCTTTCAAAATTAATGTACTATATGAACTTTTTTTTCAAATATTTCTTAAGTTTCTTTCATGAGTGCTGAAAAGCAACCATGCGTGTAAGAAATTGTGTGCTACCTAAAATTTCACCTCTGGAAACTTTATCCCCATAAAGGACTTCACCACAGTTTTTTTACTGGATATACTGAGGTATAAGTTTCAAGTGTCAGCAGCGGGCATATGTACATATGTATGTATGTATGTATGTACGCCTCCAAAAGAAAATAAGAATATTCGCATATTTGCTTAATGAGTTTTGTATAATTGAAAGCGGAAATATACACCATAAAGTTGTCACACGTGTTGCTGCTGAAAACTAGTGTCCTGACAGCGGAAGCAGAATAAATTTTAATTTAAATCTGTCATATTTTTGTAATTACTTCGGGGAACCTTAGAACTACTGTCTTCGTAGTTTTATTTTCATTACGTTGGTGACGCAGAATCTTTTTATATATGTACATACATACCGTTGGCTGAGTGGAAGATTGCCCTATTTCAGAATTTTATGCAAAAACGCCCTATCCCAACTGAAAATATATTTTTGAAGTGACAGCTGAGGGCGTTTTTGAAACGAGTTCTGAGATAGGACGTTATTCAATCACCTATTTAGATAGGACAATCTTTGCTTTGATTCTCAGTAGGAAAGAAGTGGTGTTATTCGAAGAAACGTTATTCAGGCACAACCAAGCAAAAAATACAATTTGCGCAACATTTATAAAAAACTTAAAACAAATTCGCACTGAAATGGTATGCGATCAAATGATTACGTACAAAAATTTCTTTGCTATGAGATTTCGCATGCGAGAAAACTGACAGTACGTGTGCGAGCGGGTATAAACGTGCAGTAAACAAGCGGTGAAATTTTGTTCTTATCGTGGAATTCGCCCCAAATTTAACTTCTCCTTAAGAACTGGAAACCCTGTATATATATGATACATCGGAATTTTTTATATCGAGGAGACTATTTCGAAAAAACGTTTTTCTTTACTATCGGATCTTAAATGTATGATATATCGATGCACTTTTTTGTTCAACATCTTTTTGACCTCAGTTACCTCGTTCTACATAGTACTTACCCACTGGTTCTTATCACCTAACTTACCATTCTAATGTCTGTAAATTAAAGTTCGCAAAATATTATTAAATTTTTGCTAGAAAGTATTTCGATTATTCCAGTATAACTATTTAAAAAAAATATATATTATTGCCGATTGTAGAGGTATTTTAAAAATGTAAAAAGGCGACCTTTAAGTTCGGACTCAAGGGTGTACGGCAACCATTTTTTTTTGCTTGTAAGGTGGTACGATCTAATGTACATACATACATACATACATATGCATCCAGGAGAAGGTAATTTCATTAATGTTACGTAAAGAAATTTAGATGTCGCACGCTTAAATGCACATACATATGTATAAGTTGCAGTTGTATAAGTAAGCAGAAGCATCTGAGCGTTCCTTTAATGTGGCGCTTATATGTATGTACATATGTAGATTTTAACAGGAACTTAGCATTTCTTTGGGGATAGGGATATGGTTGTGGTTATTTGTGGTGAGCCCCTTTGAGAATTTTCCTGTGGTTTTTAATTACATTTCTTGTGCCGCAAATGTATTTGGCAAAAGGTATGTTTACAAATTAGAATAATAATGCCAAACATATACGTAATATATAAGAGTATAAGTACGCTCGTATAAATATCTTAGATTCCATTGTATATTAAGCCATTACGAAAAGTTCATGCATACATATGTATGCTTGTATGTGCATTCATACATAGATACATATATGAAAATGCTTGACTAGCGACGCACATTGACACATAAAATTATGGTGCTAGCAATGTTTGAATATTTTTGATAACTTGGGTAATATAATAATAATAATGGGGGTTAACTCTCACAAAACAGCATACGTACTATATTAAATTAAACAAAAAAAAATGCTGATGAATTTAAATTATTTATGTACATAAATATTTCGAATACTCGACAGTACCCGATTTCGATACATGATACTACAACGAAGCATAAGTAGGTATAAACTAAAGAAAGGGATTTCTTCTTTCTCCAAATGTTGATTAGCAACATTTTCTCGACACCACCAAATACCATCTTTGTTTTTATTTTATATTCAGCTTCTATAGTTTTATGAGCGTATGTACCTGTATAAGACAGCATCACTCCCCATAAAATAAAAATCGGTACTGTTTTTCCGTTGGAGTTATAAAGTCTTTTAAATTTTAAGACTTGCACCGAAATATTGCAGAAAAATATTAAGATTTAAGTGAGCTGGACCGATTTGAAAATACCTTCAAATATTTAGTTTTGAACAAAAATAGTTTTTTTAAAGTAATTTTTTTCAAAAATGATAAAACATTTTAACCTTAAAAAATTTGCATAAAAACATTTAAACAATTTTTCAACGGATTCATAATAATGAGATATTTGATGCTGTTTTTGGATTTATTCTAAGATTGATTTAAGAATGACTAGAATAAATGTGCCAGAACTATACCGATGTAGGCTTGTGAGGTACATATCATTGGAAAGGCATTTTCTCATCATCTTTATTTTTTTTGCAAATAAACTCATTCAAAGTATGAAAGAGAAGGGTAAGATGAACGAGCATCATTCCAATTTGAATAAGGACGTGTTGATATTTGAAAAAGAAATTAATACTTTTATGCAGATTTTGGAAGCTTAAACTGTTTTGTCATCTGAGAGGATTTTTTTTCAAAATATCTTTTACGAAAGTCATTTTTATTCCTAAAAACAAAATTTTTGAAGATATTTTGAAATCGGTCCAACTAACGTAAATCTTAATATTTTTCAGAAATATTTTGGTGGAAATCTTCAAATATAATACATTTTGTAATCCCGGGGAAAAAAACCACCACTGTTTTTGTTTATGCAGTCTAATGTACATGTTTATATGTAGTATATGCATACTCACACTCACATATTTATTAGAAAATTATCCTCACACATTAGGTCTGGTTGTCTGACATGTGTCTACATTTACTCTGTTGATATTTCAATTTTTCGGTGCTTACTTAATCTCAGCATCACCTCAGAGCTGTCGTCAAATAACTATTTTACATACCGACCATATCCAGTAAACCGGAACTGCTTGCTCATGTTTTGACTTTCACCTGTGGCTCTTAAGTGGACATAATTCTTAATAAAACATAAAATCTAGTCCCGTCGGTATTACATTTATGGAGCTTTATTTTTACGGTATAAATATGTACTTTTGTATATTTATGTGTTGAACGACTCTTCTTGCTACCCGCTCTCTTTATTAAGGCACACTTTAATGGCCATCGTGGGTGAAAGAAATAAACATTAAAGGAGATATGTATGTATGTACAACTCATACATACAAAAATGTATATGTATTGTTCATACATTACCTGCATACGTATCTTTACATACATATGTTTATATTCATGTGCATGTTTTTGAATGGGTTTCTCCGCCCGTAAAATGGGGACATTTCAAATTTTACGATCTCCTATTACTTCTGGGTTTTGTGACTTCAAGTTTTTGCCATTTTAAGTATTGTTTTTATTCTGACTTTATTCGACCATGCTTGTTTATTTTCTTTTACAGATGCTTTATATTTTTCCTCTGTCAACAAAATCTCCTAAGCCTCCCCCTCTAATTTTAGTGTTTTTTGAGGTTAGATTTATTGGTCGTTGTAATAGGCAAGCGAATGAATTAATTTAAATTTTGTGTATAAATATATGTATGAACATATTGACATATGAAGGTAGGTTTTCACACATAGATTCTCTCTCTAGAATGTGAGGACCCAATAAACATTTGGGTTGGATATCAAGTGTAGATCCAATACAAATTCCAAGGTCCAATTTTGAATTTCAAGTGTACCTCAATTGGAGAATCAACCCATTCTCTAACGAAACGGCATATTTTTTGTATGCCAAATAATGTGAGTTCTCCACTTGAGAAAAGCTTGGATATCAATTTGAATTCAAATTTAATTCAACTTGCTGTCAAACTTTAGGAAAAATTTTCGAGAAAAGTGAGAAATGATTTGATAGTCAAAAATTTCTCAAAAATTTGGAAAAAGTTGAAAAAATGTTTGCTTTTTACATATTGGGGATATTGGCGAGGCGACTACCAAGAAAGAGTTACACAGCGCTATTGAAGCGCTACCTGGCTTTAAAGACACTCCCCAATGCTTAAGCCAGCCCCAGACCTGGAAGAGAATAATATGCGAACATGCTGTGCAATAGAGCCTTAGAGCATATGTTATCTTCAAGCTTTGGGTCTGGAAGCCAGGATGCTCCGAAGACCCAACATTCGCTAATTTATACTACAGTGCGATACTTTGAACACAAAAGTTTCCCGGTACCCACATGAGTTCAAGTTGGTTTCATTTTCCAACGGACATCACCATCAATGTACACTTCACAATTCTTGAAGAGGTACTAGTGGTTTTCAGAGCTTTTCGTTGTTCGTTGACTTCATGTGTTCGCGCTATCTTTCGCCTCATACAGAGGCCCACAAAATTTGGGAATAGACCCGAGACCAGGTTTGGTCTTTGCCCACCGATTTTACATGATGTAAATAAAAAAGACTGAGAATATGCCACACTATTTAAGGGTTTACATATGTAGCGTAAAGTAAATAATATGTAGGTGAAGATAGAGATAAAATAAAATAAATAGGTGAAGATAAGAGAATGAAGATGAAGGTAAAGATGATAGCTGAAGATGAAGGTAAAATTTAGGGTAAAGATAAGAAATCAAGTTAAAGATGTAAAGACAAGAGCTGAAGAATAGGATGAAGATGCAAATGAAGGGGAAGATGAAGGAATGCAAAGATGAAGATGAAGATGGAGATGAAAATGACAAAGTAGAGGAAGATAAAGACGAAGGTGAATATGAAGATGGCGATGAAGCTGACGATGAAGATACAAGATATTAAGATTAAGGTGAAGATAAAGATGAAAATGTCGAAGTTGGAGATGAATGTCAAGGTGAAGGTATGAGATGTAGATGCAAGTGAAGATGAAGAAGAAGAAGGTAAGGACGAAAGACGAAGATGAAGATAAAGATGAAGGTGAAGATATGAGATGAAGATGCAAAACGAAGGTGAAGATGCGCTTAGACCATTTCTGCGTACAAGTTAAAAAAAAATCCCTTATATTTTTAAATATTTGTATGCAGATTTTCTAAGCTTAATCTGTTTTGTGTTCTGAGGGGACTATTTTCAAAAAGTTCGTTAAGAAACAATTTTTATTCATAAAAAACTTTTTGGGGGTATTTTCAAATCGGCCCAGCTCACGCAAATCTTACTATTTTTCCGAAATATTTTGGTGGACGTCTTAAAATATAATAAATTCTGTAATTCCAATGGAAAAACAGTACCGATTTTTTTTTTGTATGGGGAGTGATGCAGTCTAATGTACATATGTACATACATACGTATGTGTAAATTGGACCACCTTAAAACCAAACAACTATATTACGCCGCACACCCCTGAGTTTTAAGAATTTTTGCAAGACATTTTCGAGTTTTTGGCCTTTGTGGCCCTTTTTAAATTTTACAATGACACCTATGTATGTACATTCGGCCATAAAATATATATTTTTTTAAATAGTTTTACAAGAATACACAAAATACTCCCTTTAAAAAATTTAAATGATTTTTGGGGAGATTTCATTTACTGACATTTCGGTGGTAAGTATCACATAGAACGGAATACTGGAGGTCGATGAACTTTAGAACAAAAGGCTCGAGGAAAAAATATTGATGGATCATATTTTACTGTACTGTAAATAACGAGGATACTATTTATAACAAAAATGTAAAAAGGTGATCCCTACGTTTGGCTACAAAAAAAAAAATAGAAAAATTTCAAAACAGCCTTGCAAAAATATTTTGGACTCAGCGGCATTCAGCGAACTTTTTTTCTGGTCTAATATTTGTATCATTGTTCTAATCAAACTATTGAGAGGTCATCCTTTTCACATAGTTCCCTTTATACGCAAAGAAAATGCTCATTTGCATATAAAGAAGTAGAAACTTATGTACATACAAATTATCTCTCTGCTCAATCATTACGGGAAGAGACATCATGATTTTTCGATAGCACAATATGTACTAACATATGTATGTACTAAAACGATAGTAAAATCAAAGCTGTATCCAATGTATGTATGTAATCACATACACCCACAACAATGTGCGTACGAACGGGCACATGCTCCCTTTTTTTGAGTTTATGCCCAACAACACCTTCGCCTCTCTCCGTTATTTACATTTGCACGCCGTCAATTAAAATATGTAACAGCTCAGTTGTCCAGTGGAATTTTTGGTGCGTGGTCGTCGGTAAAAGGAAGTGTCGGTTCGGGTCGCGACTCGGTGCATTAAATATGCAAAACTGTGTTAATTAAAGATGTAGAAAATTATAGTGGTCGGTAATGTGGTGTATGTAGTGCAATTAAGTGAAAGTATTTATTGAAAAATAATTAAGGGTGTAAATTTGCAATCTTGTGAAAAAAATAGTGTTAGTGTTATTAGAGTAAATAAAAGTGAGAAGCGGTAAAGTGCATATAGTAGCACTCGATGTGGAAAATAAACGCTTTAGTAATAAATGTGAAGCAAAAATTAAATTTTAATAAATGAATATAATTTTCATACATATTTGCGCAAATATAAAGTGAATTAATAAGCATTGCGGGGCATTCGTTGTGCGTCGTTTGTGTTTAAATCAGTTAAGCTTCGCGCTTCTTCGTCGTTTCGTCAATCGCCTCGTCGTGTGCTTGTTTTTTGTTTTTGCGCGTTGCTCCTAATTAAAAGATGATAGACAAAAGTAAATATAAAATATTGCGCAGTTTGAAGGTGAGTTTCATATGCAAACAGTCTTATGTAAATGTATGTAAATAATGTATGTACATAC
>NW_016171441.1:11357-14438 GCF_001687245.7 Rhagoletis zephyria
TGTCAAACCTTCAAACACCCCCATACACAGCACAAATGGCTTGAAGCAAAGGGAAATTTCGCTTGGTTTGTCAAACCGCTTGTGTGGTGTATTTCGCTCTTAAGTCGAGCACTTACAGGAATTTTTTTTAGGTATTCTCACAAAATTTCGAGGTGGGAATGCGAAAGAAAAACACTCGCCAAAAAAAGTACCCCAATGTATATACTGATACTTCTATAATATTTCCAAAAATAAATATTGGATATTTTTAAGGAAATTCAAGGATAAAATTTTTAAATAAAATTTTCAATATCTATTTGTCCTTGGGCACCAAAATGGATAATTTTTTCCAATTCTACAGTATTTCCTTTGAAATTTCAATGTCCTTAAAAAATCCTGACGCCAGGGAGAGAAACTAAAAACGCAGTTTAACTGTGTTTGGCCCCTAGATTTGGGAGTATAGTAATTGGTTAATGTGTAAATGTTACTGCCTCGCGGTGTAGTAGATAACTTAAAATACTGCGAAATTTCATGTCCTTAGCTGAATAAATGGAGAAATTTTAACACAAAATCTCATACCTGAACAATCAGATGTATGGAAACTACATGCGCATATGATGTAGTGTACCGATTTTTCCGGCTTCGACCAAAAATTGTAATATTATGTCATGTCCATGAAATATATATAATACTATGGTTTTATATATAACTAATGGTTTTATACATATGTATGTAGCATTTCTTAGTTTTTTTCTTCTCCTATAAAATTTCAAATATGTATGTATGCCATTAAGAGTATTTTGCATTAATGATGACGGATATTTATCTCATTTGAGGAGGGAATGCAACAAGTAATCAAAGTTTCTGTGATGACTTTGGCAATGCCCATGTTGATTTAACTTTACGCTAATTGACATACGAATATAAACTTCAATATGTTTGGCAATAAATTTCAAAGTAAATAATTATGTTTTTCTTCATATCACAGTCAATTAATCTTATCATGCCATACCAATTTAGATGCTAATTAATTTTTCTTGGCTAAACCTAATAATTAATTACACTTGTAAATCGCTTGACCTTACATGTGTACATATTTATGTACCATGTATGTATACACGTAGTAAGAGTGTAAGCATTCATACTTACATACATAGAGGCATATTTATATACGTACAGTACTTAGAGATTGAGAGGTGTTGCAGTTGAATAACATTTATTCTTCATAACTATTCGACACCGACATATTGCAAAGTTTTATTATTAATTATCATTTTTTTATTAATTAATTTTAATTATACAGGTTTACAAAAAAAAAAGAAAAAGTTTCTGCATATTGAACCAAAGCTATATATTCCTATTTTAATCGATGCGCTGAAGCCGAATCGGAGGTCCGTTAACCCCCATTATGTCATGTTCGAGGTCATTTGAGGATCAAATAGGACAAACAATTTATTCAATAAAGATAAAATTGATTCTTCAAGGTCATCTAGGGATCATGCCATGGTCATCCCAAGATCAAATTCAGAAGAATTGTATTGAATTTTCAGGTTTATTCAATGAATTTTTCCCTACTTGACCTTCAATTGACCACGAACCTGACGTGATGGAGGCCAACGGACCTCGGATTCGTCTTCAGCATGTCGATTAACATAGGGATATATAGGTTTGGTTTAATATGCAAAATTAATAAATAAAAAATTAATAATTAATAATACTGAAACTTTCCAATATGTCGGTGTCGAATAGTTATGAAAGAGAATAAATATTATTTAACTACAACCTTTTTAATCATTGCAGAATGAAATAGTATTCAACCAGTTTCTGACATCGCTTTCGATGCTGAAAGTGAGTGAGCTATTTGCACATCCCATGTGCGATATGATAAACATTTTCAATTTATATTTTTTTCTTCCTATGTCGCGCGCACAGAGAAAAGCCAATAACTTGGCTGCCTTTAAAATTATTAAGGAAAAAAGTAAGTCCGTCTTGGCTATCATATGTATGTTTATGTAAATAACTATATTTTTCTACATTTAAGGATTATTTATTTGGATTTTTCCAAAATAGTTCAGTAACGAAAACACAAAAACCACATTGCATTAATTTCCGTACCGGTTAACAAATTGGTACTCAGTAGCATTAGGGGCGTCTATATTTATTATAGTTCCATCAATGCACCCTGCGACTTAAGGAAATCCACCTATGTTGAAAAATTGTGTGGCAATATTTTTCGTAAATTCCGGCCAACAAATAGTTTCATCCATCAATTTTTTTTTATCAGGGCATTAGCCAGTCGATGGATTACTGTACATACCGCTAATATGTGAACTCCATGCATTTGACCAATTCCATGATATTGGCTACCATTATCTAATTAGTGCAGAGTCGATGTCACTGTTATATTGTAGGTCCGCTCCAATTTTTAATAAAATTTCTTCAATTTGGCTACGAGATAGCCGCAATTTTTCTACTACATCAAAATCTAAACTGTAGCTGATTTTTTATTTTATGACACACCTTATATTATTTGCGGATTTTTCTCCTCTAATAAATTTAATAGTTCGAAGCGAAGCATTTTTCGTGTCAATATTTTATCGAATCACGTGTTAGAGATTAATTTAAATGCTAATGATAATTCGTTGGTGCAATAGGGCCCTGGTCCATCTGACTTGTGACCCAGTGAACGAGCTGACTGACAGTTCCACCTTTGCGTTCTTTGGTGCACGTTCAGCCGGACTATTCCTTGGTGTCCGGTCTATTGTTAACATTTTAGGGATCCATTTTTCGGCCACGGCTACGAAACGGCGCATGGACTAACTCGGATTATGGTTGAATATTGCCAAACATGATTTTAAAGTGATTATAAGCATGCTTGTGGCCAAGTATTGGCTTCCATCCCTGGCTCAGCATATTGCTTTTCCATATATTTTGAATTGCTGTATTTAAGCGGCGGTCAGAAAATGTTTTTAAAAAGTGCGACTTATTTAAGTTTATCTATGCATACATGCTTACAATGAAAGTATGTTTGCTTTCTCTTTTAGAGTACTGGCTTTATTAATTATTGTACATATCGTCGTTTAAAGTACAAAACCGCGTATC
>NW_016171442.1:0-14438 GCF_001687245.7 Rhagoletis zephyria
AAAAATATTATAAATAAAGGTTTCAAATGTATTGTTTTCGAAAACACATGGTTGCCACAGACATCGTCGAGGCTTCGTTAGTATTTTCTATAATAATTATAAACCAATTTTTTTCGGCTCCTTCAGGTAACTATGTAGCTTTAGTTTATTTGCAACATTTCTATGCACCTACGTATATAAGTATGATGTATGTATGCGTGTTTGTTTGTATGCAGATTAGCTTCAGCGCCTTGAACAGCAGCATGTTGGCCATGACAGTCGCCTGAGATTTGCCACAACATATAATAATAAAATAATAAAATTGCAAAGAGTGCAATAAAAAACATAAACACAACAACAACCACTATTAGCATTAGCACGACGAAACGTACATACATACATACATACATACATACATATTTACATATGCATGCATGAAAATCTTGTTTATTCGCACATTTTGTGCGCATAAATTTCAATCAAATTGAAATATTTTATTGTCTATAGAAGAATTGAACAGCAGTTTGTTGTGCAGCTGCAGTAGCAAAAATAATACATACATACATATTTAGTATTTGGTAAAGAAAAAAAAAAAAAAGAATAAAACAACAACAAAGGCTATGCGCATAGAATCGCCAAGAAAAGTGTAATTTAAAATCTCGCACACGCTGATTGGCTGCAGTCGGGTTACATGCATAAAAATTTGCAATTATGCAGCGGCAGTAGTGTGCAGCAGCTGTGGTGGCAGAAGAGAGGCAGCAGGGGCAATAAGAATAGCAAAGAAAAATTGAGTCTGTCTTCTTTTTATTTTACAATCTATGTATCGTATCGACCCCTGTCAGACGCTGCTGGCGACTGGCGAGCTTTAAATACGTACATATATACATACATACATACATACATACATATTGTATTAAAAATTGTGTTCATTGTTTTTGTGGCTTCCCAATTCACAGCATTTTTGCAGCTTCGACTTTTTTTACGCTTTAATTTTATTCAAAACTGGTTATTTTTTGCACAATTTATTATTGTTGTTGTCGTATTATTTTTATTTTGTATCTTTAAGTTAAAATTAATTTGCTCGTCTTGACGTGCGAAAACTTTTGTATGCGCCTGTAGCCGCGCTACGTACACTACTGGGCTTGCGCCTCGAAGCCTATGTATGTATGTATGTATGTGTGCAAGTATGTGTTGGTGTTAGTGTACGTTTGAGTGCGCGCGCATTAATTGTTATTCAAATGCGTATCTCATATGTATGTATACCAGGAAATATTGTAATTATTTTGTAAGCAGCAGATAAAAAAGTGGAATTAAATTATTCCAGAACAGCAGCAACAACAGCGAAACAAATTTAGCAAAATATACACCTAGTTGTACAAAGTGCAAAATAGATGTTGTAAAGTAATGAATTTGCATGGAATTTGCATGCAAATAAAAAAATAATAACTTATAGTAAAACATTTAATACGAAAATATTTGCAACAACAATAGGCGTAAAACAACGAATTCTAAATGCGTAGAACAACACAAGCAGCAAATTAGAATTTTCATATAAAAAGTGGATATGATTTTTTTTTGTGTTGTTTTTTTTTTTCTTAAATGGCAACAACAACTAGTTTCTTTGTTCGCTTGTCTTCTGCCTTTTTCTAGAGTCACTTTAATTATAATTTTTTGCTTTATTTGCAAATGACGCTGCTGCTGCTGCTGCTACTGGCTGCTTGCCAACTAAATCGCCCACAGCACTAAGCGTGATGTGCCGCTACTTTCAGTATAATTTATTTATGCATTTTATGTACATATAAGTACTCGTATTGCATGTAATTGACGGCTCGACTGCCCATCTTAATCGCATATCACACGTGCAGGACTCGCCAGCGGAGTGGATTGGTGGGATTAGTTTTAGTTTCGTGGTGTGCTGGTAATTGTTGTATAATCTACATAATCGTCCACAGTGACTGATCTTTGTCGGGATGCAAGCGGGAGGGGTCTCAAGCGTTGGATTGATACAAATAAAATTGATCAAAACTTACAACTTCTGCAAACGTTTTTAGCGCTGATAGTTTATGTTTTCAGCGTTACAAAGTTTTTCAAGAAATATTAAACGTTTTAAAGATCGCAACTGGAAACAAGGTATAAAGGAATTTTGACTTTAAGTTTTTGTGTTGCTACTCCCTACCAAAACTCGTATGGTCTCATTCATAAAAAATAAAATAGGTTTAAGGTCCTTTATGAACTGAGTTTTTTTCAATCTCATTACTAGAGTATATATAACGCGTACTTTCTTTAAAGGTTTACTAATTCAATATTTATCTTAACTTATCAATTTATATGAAAAACAATTTTTCCAATAGGTGGCAATCCGCTTGAAAAATAATTTCGACAGCAAACTTTCTTAAAGCACTTAAGTTAAATACCTTTAATGTAATATTTAATTTATTGTCTCAATTTATTAAAATAAAATTTTTCCAACATGTGGCAACCCTCCTAAAAATATTTTTGGCAATAAACTCTCCTACTTGCAATTTATAATTTATCTTATCAATTAAATTCAATTAAAATTTTCAAACACCTGGCAACCTTAAACAAAAATATTTTCGACTCTAAGCCTTCTTAAACCTCTTTATTTTGACAGCCATATTGCAAAATTTGCTTTATCTTATCAATTTACTTAAACTTAATTTTAAAACAGGTGGCAACTCTAATTTTTTTCTTCTTTGTTTTAAGTCAGACCTCTAGCAAAACATCGGCAAAACAGCATATACAGATAGACAGACAGACAAAAATTGTAGAAATTGTTGATTTGGTTTCTGTTGTTCTAATAAAGACTGCCCATATTAGGGTTAGCCAGACGCACTGCTTTTGGCAGTAAACGTACTCCTTTTTATTGCAATGTACTCCCTTGTACTCCTAAAAAAAATATCTGGAAATGTACGCCTTTATTAGTTTTGTACTTCTTTTGTACTCTTTTTTCCAGCTCTTAATATTTTATCTTATACCGAGTGTAAAATAATAACTGTTGCAGAGTTTTTTTTTTTGGAAAAATAAAAGGGGGACCTTTATAGATTTTGCGAAAAAAGTAGTTTATTTTTAATTATCCACAGATTTTACTTAAACATTATTAATTCGTTTTGGGTTTACCAGCGGTAAACACTCTGAGAGAAAAGCGCAAGTAAAAAAAGTATTTTTTGGTAAATTTTCCACAGATTTTTTTAGTTTTTAAATTTTAACCTTCATTTGGGTTTACCAGGGGGTTTGCGAGAAAAGCGCAAGCGGCACGCAAGTCTTCGTCGGTTACTTTATTACTTGTTGTGGCAAACACAATTTAATTAGCAAAGTTAATTGCGATAGTAAAAAGTTGTAAACATGGTCGCATCCAGGTAGGGGTGCAGGGCGCTCGGGTATAAAAATCAGAAAAATATTAAATTAATTATAAGGCTTAAATTAAAAAAAAAATGGCCATACATTCAGGAAGAGTCTGGAATTCTTTTGTAGAATTTAGTTAGGGAAACTTTCCTATAACGGCGGTCATTGATGCGGCGGTGAGCGAAGGGGGAGTGGGCGTGGCACCTCCAACCCCCCTCTTTGGAGAGGGCATGAGATCGCCATTGAAAAAGTTCTTGAGTTTTTCAGAAAAACTTGAATGTTTTCCAGCTCTGCTGCTGATGCCAGAGGAGGAGGTAATGTGGTCAGCTTAACCTAATCCACCTCTGCTTATCTGATGCCATCTCTTTCCTTTTTATTAGCTAAATTGTTTATTAAAGCCTCTCGCATTTGGAAAGCCTTTTAATAGTATTTCCAGAAATTTCATCAAAATCGGTTATGCCTTTTTGCAACAGACGCGTAAGCTCGGAGGAAGTTTTAACCAAATACAAATTCGGAGAGAATAGGAATATACAAACCTTCAATACGCTTTTTTTTTGCACTTAAACTCAAACCGGCAGTAAATACTCACCTGCAAAGAAAAGAAAAGAAAAAAATATTTGGTTATATAAGTTGTGAGTTTATGTTATGTATGGCAAATCTAAGATTTAAATAAACTAATCAAAAGCTTATATGATTTAAAAAAAAAAATTTGCAAAAATCTCTGTTCAGAAGAATTGCCGCCAGATATGATCTCTACACACTTGCTTTTGTTTTCCATGATTTTTTATGATTGCAACTAGTAATTAAATACCAATAAGGATCTTTTTTCTTTTCTTAACGTATGAGGGATAGTAATATGCGTCAATGCTCATCAGAGTTCTTAACTCACTTTTGTTTAATTTGAAATTTGTGTTATAGCTTCGTCATTCGCCTGGATTTAGTGTATACTTAGAGCCGTTACCTTAAGGAGCTTTTAAATTTTGTTCTCAAAATAGTGTTTGAAGGGTAGATAAATTTAGGAGGTGCCTTGAGAAAACGGTCCTTAGTATAGTAATGTTTTTAATTGCTACTCGAACTCGTATTATTTACAACACTCTTGCTTAGAAAAAAGAATAAATATTGTCTCATTTTTTCGCGGTTTTACTGAAATGACCGTTTAATCCCCTTGGCAAATTTAGAATTAAATTTATTAATATATAAATGGCGACGGTTACAACGGATGATCCATGATGACATTCCACACAAATTCTGGAGAATTACTTTAAGCGATGAATTAATGCATAGACAACGCTACGCCAGCGCAGCAAAACACCTTCGTTTAGCCGCCAAACACACACATAAAAACATGCACATATACATAAGTGTATGTAGATACATATACAGGTGCCACAACTCAACAATCAATTTGAGTAATTAAATGCAACGAGACAGCGAGCGCTACTGAGTGTACCTCTAGAATTACTAGTACCGCACTGATGGCNGATTCCATATTCTAATTTATATAGTTCGAGCCAAATAATTGAAATAAGTTTCATTTTTTTTTTTATTTACATATACAAGTTATTACGGTCACAAATGATGCGCTTACACTTTTTCACCTGTGTTCCAGGCACATTAGTTTTTTTTGCTTTTTTTTGCAGACGCTACATGCTTTTATCGTTTTTTATGTTTTATTTCATTTACGTAGAATAAGCAGAAATGTCCAGCTATTAGCTTTCTCGAGCCTCTTAATCACCGTTCACCATGCAGTGGCAAAAAGCAAGATGCTGCAGCTATTCTGCATGCTACAATTTTTTTTTTTTTTAATTTGGTGGCACACTCTTGAAAATTCACAGAAAGGCTGTATTTAATGGCAACGTCCATCGCCTCTAATATGAACATTCGGTTTAAAAACTTCCCAAAGTTATTAAAATCTCGGTACTCTTTCGTCAAAGTAATCGTTTTAAGGCTCAAATTTTTCAAATATTTACTTGATTTATTTTTTATTGAACTTGTTTCTGGAACTCTATTTGCGAGAAAAGGAAGTGGGTCTAAAAAATTTTTTTTTTTAAATATTAAACTAACCTAATTTTGTTTTATTTATAATCGGAGGCAACACTAAAGCACATTATTTCAGGATGAAGAGAATGTTTTTAAAAGCGTTTTTAATGTTGGCCACAATGAAAAAATGTTGTCTCTTTTCTTTGGAAAGGGTTGTAATAATAAAAACTTTTCCAAAGGGACTAGCAGTGTCCTAAATGGTGCAGATGTATTTCAAAAACGACACACCATGATTGCCAGTTTTTATTTTGCACCGTGGGCGACCTCTATCAATTGCTTGAGTCGCCATTTTGATGACATTTTTTTCATATCACCTTCTTTATTACCTGCTCACCTGGGGCAATTGATAAGTTGGACTTTGAACTTTTTTTAACCAATGACTTCTAATAATATTATTTTCGTTTTTTAAGGTGCCGCAATGCATCCTAATACACACACACACTCTATTTAGTTCGCCCGCTACGTTAAGCTGCTTTAATCCTACGCTTCTTCGCTTTTGTTGTTTGTATTCATTTGGTACGCTTAACTAATATA
This sequence comes from Rhagoletis zephyria, assembly GCF_001687245.7. Classification (NCBI taxonomy): domain Eukaryota; kingdom Metazoa; phylum Arthropoda; class Insecta; order Diptera; family Tephritidae; genus Rhagoletis; species Rhagoletis zephyria. The sequence continues at coordinate 5,917 of NW_016171442.1, forward strand.
TATGAATGCACTTTCGAAAATAATTTCGCTTCTCTCCTGCAAAGTGATTATTAAGGTGTGGCCATTCCGCATGAGCCAGTGGTGAAATTTAATACAAATATACATTTTGTGGGTGTGTTTATTGTGTGTGGCTTACATAAAGACAAGTATTTTGTATTCCTAGCACTTTTTGCACTTGGGCGCACTTTTGCGAAACAGCAGGAGCCTGTGTCCCTGCTCTGCCGGTGGCACATCGCCGAGCACGTCATTCAGGCAAGCTATACTTTATATGGCACTACCTGTGTAATATTGCAATGAACAACAACAACGACAATAAATTAAAATGCACACCTTTTGAAAAACAACCACAATTTCAACCATCAACTATCGCTAACGCAGCCATCAGTCAATGAATTTGAAAATTCAACAACGGAAATGATAGTCATCATCATCATCATCATCATCACAATGCCGAAACATTGGTAATTATTCAATGTCGCATTAGTTATTAGTGCATTCTGTGTACTATCATCAACCTTTGAGCAGTAATCCTCCTCCTCATCATCATCATCATCATCATCATCACCATCATCCTCAACTTCATAACCGACCAATGATAATTAAGTATGTACAGCATTTTACGGCCTCCAGGTCAATTCGGCGCATAAAATCCATTCGAATCTCTTGGCACAGCGACACACTTTGGCAGCAGCGGCTACGGCGTCTACGGCGGCTACGTCGACAACCTGTTGCTACCGGCTGCCGGGTGTTGTTGTTGCTCGCGCATGTTATTGTTATTGTAATTGTTTTGTTGTCGGTCTGTTAGGTGTTTGTTGTTACGGCCAGTGTGCGATTTGTCTGATCGTAAATCGCATTTATTGCTTTCGCCGGCAAGTTTATGCGCAATTTTTCTAATATTTACAAGTCCATTTGGCCGATTACAAAATAACGCCCAGTAAGGCTGGCCGCACGCGAATAGCAAGTGTGCCGGTGTGTTGACGGCGCTTCGCAAATCACTTTCACGCATGCACATGCATTCGGGTTGCGGGATTTTATGGGTTCAATAACTTATTCCTTTCTTCTCAATGAAAGGGAGAGCGTCACTGTGAAAGTAAGTCGTCAGCTCTTCCTGTTTTGCAGCATCGAGACTTTCTGCATTCCTAGATGCTAAAGGTGACTTCAGCAACGTTAATCCCCAAGTAGCATCGCTTCAGGTAGCTGGTATCTTCTCATCGAGTGGATTACAAACACAGAGCTGGAAGACTGATCTGTTAGGACATTCGTTACAGAGACACCTCAAGATAGGGTACCTTTACCTCAGCTACGAAACGTTGCCTGCTCAAAGAAATAGAGGCCAGCAGAAAGTCAGAAGTATTTATTTTACTAAGGAACACCTGAAATGGTGTAATATTTTTTGTAAAATAAATAGACCATCTGATCTTTCTGGCGTACTAAATATATATAGGATGATTTTGAGACCAAAGAGCAGCTCTATGATCACCTGGAAGAAACGGTCAAACCCACAATGTTAGGATTGTGTTTGTCGACTATAACGCCAGGGTGGCCAAAGAAGACATATTTTTTGTTCAACAGTTGAAAATGCAGCCTTCTGACAACGGCGAGGTTAATGAATCAGACCCCAGCTGCGGAAAATTCACAAAGCCAGCTGGGAATTTCCTAATCCCTAAACGAAATGCCAAATTGATGCCACAAGATACGCGAGTAGTACGATTGAAAAACGTTCCATCCGATTAGACCGCATGAACTCAGATCACCACTTACTTAGATATAGTAGGCGTAGCATGCGCATTTATGCCACTTGTAAAAATGAGAGTCATGAGTCATGAGAGACAGACTCTGTTATCCACGACCTAATTCACCTTGGGTTGGAGCACCCTCTAACAGAATTAGTTCGTCGCAAGGCGGCGTCCTTTCCCCACTGCTTTGAAATGAGTTGGTAAATACTCTGCGGTCGCGGTAAAAGGGCACAGGTTGTCAGGCCATTGCTTACACTGATGATCTTACCCTGACGGTAGTTGGTTAGAACCCCAAAGTACTATACGCCCTGGACTTCCACTGTGGAAACCAGGTTCTGTACGTCTGTAAATCAGCAGTGGGGAAAAATAGAGCTTGAGCATACGCAGCGGTGGTGCGTACCATTCTATTTTACGGTATCACGGTCTGGCAGCCGTCCGTGGCTAAATCTACAATAAGAAAACCAGGACTATAGCCCTGGAAACTCTACTTCATTTGCTACCTGTGGACCTATGTATGAAGTAAACTACAGGCGAGTTTTAATGCTATCAGACTAAACGCTTTGATCAAATGGAGTGATACGAGTTTCACACATTCTAGAATTCTGGACGATCTTCCAGCAGACTTCAAGCGCCTATACAACACAGTCGTGCCCACTGGACTAAGGAATCATTTCGAAACAAGGATGCCGTCAAAGAGTGAATGGAGGAGTATACAGTCCTGATATCCTACTCTAATTAAACAGCCATCTACACCGATAGCTGCAGGCTAGATCTTTAAGTGGGCAGTAACGTCTACTCGCAAAAGCTCTCATTTAGCCTCAGTTTCTGTCCACCAGACTTCTGCAACATTTTTCAAGCTGAACTTACAGCAGTAAACGAAGCTCAAAGACGGCTGATCGATTCGCTCGTTAGGTTAGGTTCATTAAGTTAGGTTAGGTTAAGCGGGCGGCTCTGAGAGGAGTTCACTAGAAGGCCACAAAGGCCCCTTCCGATGCCCAGGGGGGTTTCCCCATGCTTTGAACCATTTCGATTCTCTGGTGAACCCCAGCAGTCCTTCGCGGGGAGCTTTCCCTAAGGTATCCAGACTCTCGAAGAAATGGTCCCCAAGAAACTTGAAGCGTTTTCTTCGGAGTGTTGGACATTCACAAAGGAAGTGCTGGACGTATTCTATCTCCTCCTCATCTCTACAGCTTATAATGAAATCGTTCGTTCATTAATTTGTGTGCAGTATCTTTACTGACAGCCAGGCGGCTAGAAAAGCACTTAATCGTCACAAATCGACATCGAAGATTGTGAGATGTGCCACTAGCGAGAAAAGTAAGAGTAGTGCCGCTCGAAGTGCGGGCATTCCGCTATATTCCTGCAAACTTCGGCTGGAATGCTTTCACTTCTAAGATAAGAGGAGGAAGGTAACGGGTTTTTAATATGGCATCACAATAAGAATCTTTGATACTAACACGGCAGAATTTATATAGCAAACTTCACTATATTGAGTAGTATTTTCTTGAGAGCTCGGTTAGGGTTTATTCTTCAGGTCCAATAGCATTGCATAGCATGGATCATGTTACTTTAGAAAGATCTTAAATATAAAAAAATTTCGATTGGCATAAGCTGTTTACTATAAGCTTAAGCGCAAAATGCGTAAACAGCTTATTTACACTTATTATTGCCAATATTCCATGCGCATTCGCCGCATAATTAATTTCGTTAGCAGACGGCGGCGTCGCGACTCGGAGAGAAATGCTAAGTTCTTTTACAGTTATTATATTTTTATAATGAGGCCTTGGCGACTGGTTTCATGGAGCGGTGGGTCGGCCTTCTGCCTCTCACTCACACACACACACACACACACACACGTTCCGTTAGCCGTTCATTGCAGCTGATAGCTGCCTACTTGTGTTTACCTCTTTGCGTTTGCGTCAATTGAAAATGAAATTTAATCCTTGCAATTTATTTTCGAAGGTCGCACAAACGCTTTCTGGTATTGGAAATTGCACAACAACAAATTCGCCAATAATATTTGTGCACATAGAAGCGAGCAAGAAATTGGAAGCGGCGAGTGTCAAGTGTATGCGCATGCATCGCCTAATTACTGAGTGAATGAGTAAGGGAGGGTAATAAATATGTAGAAGTATAAAGCGGGAGAGGAGCTGGTAGGGACATGTGAGTAAAATGAAAGTAGTTTTTGAAATTAGTGCTGCTGATAAGCGAACGATAACGCGCGTACAATAATGGCAAAGCGAATGAAAAGTGCGGTGAAGCGGCGGTGGGGAAGTAGTGGGTGCAATGAGCAGACTGGTGATAAACCGATAAAGAAGGCGAACAAGTAGATACATAGAGATAATGCAGAAAATATGAAAAAAAAGTGAAAGAGCAAATACCTAAGAATAATTGGAGTGACCTCAGGCAGCTAAATAGGTTGCATCAAGGACAAACAGTTTCCAGCTAGAAGATTCGCGGTTAATTTTATTTTGCTTTTGAATAAAAATTCTTAAAAATCATAAACAAAACGGAAAATATTCGTCATCTAAATAAACCTGCTGGAATTCTCGCACCTTATCAGATGCCGCCGAAGGCCACATCCATTTCATATTTATGTGTTGCACTTACATACACACACACACACTAATATTTGCCATGTGGATCACTCGCGAGCCACTACTGCGTATCTGTCTACTTAAATGTCCGTTTGGCGTTTGTGTCTAGGCGCGACTTGTCAGCTGCGCGCATGTAAAAATATTTGTGTAATAGGAAGCTAAAAGCTTCAATTTCTTGCCACTGGCACTCCCTCGCCACCCACCAGTCCATATTCCATTTTCGTTTCCATTGCAATTTCTCGAGTTTCGCTAAATTTGTGATTCAATTCGTTGAGAATTTGAGTGGATGCTTCTGGAATTCGTTGAAATGTGTCAAATTTGCAATGAAAGTCGACTAATTGATTGTGTCGCGCAGATCGAATATAAAATGCAAGTGCACATATTTACATACATACATACAATTTTTATTTATTTGTTTTACTCTATCCATCCATGTTTGCCCATTCACGCCTTTGTGTTGTTTTTCACGAAGCGTGACAATCGTTAGTGCAATTGCTCAAACAAATTTAAATACGGCTGTGTACATATATAAAAATACAAACAAATACTATAATATCTAGGTACACATTATAATATTTTTCGGATAAACAAATAGTGAAATTTTAGCACCTCATTTTACCGTCACTTGTGTGAATCCATTTGTTTTTGTATTATGAGTAGGTACATTTATTTATCCAAATACATACACACATATGTACATATGTACATACGGCTATCTAATTATTTGCATGAACTTAGCGTAGCGCTATGGCGACATTTTTTATGTCTAAATGTTTATAGAAATTTTGATAGCAAATACCCAGTCGGAAAATTGGTCATGTATGACTTTTGGGAATTTATTAAAGGGTACTTTCTATTTTGATATTTTAACGTTGTTACGGAGATAGCGACAAAAATATGGGTATCAAAGGAAAAGTGGTCATGGGAGGTGTCGTAGAGATTATCTTTTATCAACCAGTTACAGAGATATCGAAATTTAAATTTAGATTTGCAATAAAACTTTGGTGTGTTGTTGCATGAGTCTATTTCATACTCTCGGCGAACAAAAAAATTTAATAAAAATGACCGCTTTTTCCCTATGTCATGTCAATATGAAATTTAGCATGGTGTCAAAAATCGTATTTTTGCAAAAACTGTAAGTTTTATTACTGATTTCGATGAAACACTTACACATGATAATTGTTTACTCGAACAGATTTTGGTTTAAGGCGACAAACACTTACACAGAGAAAAAAGCACCTAATAAAACGGAACAAAACTAATAAGATATCTCTACGGTTTTTTTTTTAAGAAGATATTCCTCTTGCTTCCAGAGGGCAAATCTTTTTAATAAAACCAAAAAGAAATCTTTCGGTTTTTATAAGGTTGTCTATTTAAATTTTTTTAAATATAAATTAAAAAAGGGCCACGCCGACCTGTCCTCGAACCCGTGACCTTCTGAATGGCAGTTTACAGCTCTACCTACCCGGCTACGGTGGTCATCTTGCCGATGGTATTCTATTGATTGATATGAATTCAAGAAGTCATCACTTAAAAGTAAGAAGAAAACTTTTCAATAAATTTAAGAATACATCACATACAATTAAGAAGTAATTTTCATGAAGCTCTATTACATTGGTTTGTTAAAAAAAAAATAATAATAAAAATAATAAAAAAGATAAAACATAAAAAATAAGAAACTAGGTTCGTTCCTCAGGATTTGAACCCACGTCCAAAAAGTCGGAAGTCGTAGTCGCACCCGTTAGCCTACAGCATCTATTGAGAAAACATGGAAAAATTCAACCTTCAATTCATTGTCTATTTTATTACAAATAAAATCAAGAAGAATTTACACATGAAATTAAGAAGAAAACTCTATGGAACTGTCTTCGTTTTTTTCGTCTATTTTACCCTTTAGCCCAGAAAATAATAATAATCGATAAGGGAATGGCCAAAGAATGCTAAAATATCTGTTCCCTTTTTATATTTTCGCCCCTGTATCTATATCAGCTTATATTTTGCATATCCATGAATTTTTTGAGGGAATCAGTATTATTTTTTATAGTTAAATTGAATTCAAGTTAAAAACGATGGATAAATAAAGAAGTAATAAGTGGTAATATGAAATTACGCAAAGAATTTTTCTGTGAAAAATGAGCAGGAAAGAATGTTACTCATACGCCATGTCTTATCCATTGAAGCAATTCTATATAGGAATTGGATAGTGGCGTCCGTTGAATATTTTTCCTGTAAACCAGTGTAAGTTTTCAGTTTCTGTCTTTTTTTGGTGCCTTCTTTTGCCTTTTTTTGCAATTTCTAGTGCTTTTTCCTTCCTAATTCGCTATTTTATTTTGCCTTTTTTAAAGGTTTTTAGGCCCTAAAAATCCGTTCCCTGACTATAACTCTGGGTCATGTTTTCATGATTTTTGTTTTGATATCATATTCTTCTGAATACTAATTTTGTTTACTGGTCGCGCTTTGTTGCGCAAATTTTTTTCCATAGGGATATACTTTGGCTCCTTGGCTACGAAATTTCGGTTATAAAGCTGTGCCCCAATTTACCCCTTCTACCACTATTTAAAATCGAAGTTTAGCATCCTTGTCATCCAAACTTCGTAATCATTCGCAAACAAGAGCCAATCTCAAAGTACTAAGGGCATATCCGGAAAAACACTATGAAGTTTGGTGGGTTAAATTTTCGGAACTGCTGAAAAAAAAACCAAAAAAATCCTAAAAAAGTTTCTTCTTAGTTGTTCACTCCACAACAGCCTATTTTTTCGGCGAGCTACCTAACTTACTGATATATATTTTTTGAAGAGGCCGTTCATCCAGAAACCACGCAGTCAACATAAATATGCAAACATATGTATGTACATTAGGGTGGACCAAAATAAGTTAAGTCGAAATTTTAACGCGCTTACCCCCTAGGATTGTTCTATATCGAAAAAAGTATACCCCTATTTTTTTTCCAAAAATATCTAGAGGGCGCTCAAAGCGCTCCCACTTTTCCATGTATTTTGCATGAGGGAAAACACTTTTCGTGGAAGTGGTATGGAATTCTTGAAAACCAATATTTTTCGATCGGAAAACTCTGGTTCTCTTCAGGAGACTTCCAATAATTCCAATATTCGATTATTTATTTAACAATTTTTTAATAATGAAGATTTTTTATTTGTCCCCCCATTGCATTTTCTGGCATTTTCTAGGGGTTTTGGCGGTCCTATAAAATATGGCCACTAAGAAAAAATTGAAAAAATAATAATTGGGGTTTATTATTGGGAATCTGTTGAAGAGAAACAGAGTCTTCCGGTCGCAAAATATTGATTTTCAAGAATTTCATATCATTTCCACGAAAAGTTCTTTTTATCCCATACAAAATACATGGAAAATATTGGGCGCTTTGAGCGACCTCTAAATATTTTTTGATGTCAAAATAAAAAAATACGGGTATACTTTTTTCGATATAGAACAATCCTAGGGGGTGAGAGCATACAAATTATGATTTTATTATTTTACATGCATTTTTGGACCATCCTAATGTACAAATACATGTATGCAAAAGCTTTTGTAAGCACGCGTGTCTATTAAGCCGCTGCATATCTGCAAGGCAAAGATTTCTGAACAATTCCGCCGCCAATTATCGGCCAAATATCCAATCTTTGGCGAACGGAAACAGATGTCTCGTGATTTTATATATTTTATTGTTGCTGAAGTTGTTGTGGCTTTTGTTGTGTTTTGTTGCTGATGCAATGAATTTCCTTGTTTACTATTTTCTGATTACCATCCATTGCTGCCTGTGATGAAAGTCCAGATTTAGCTTTTACGGCTGATAGTTGCCACATGCAGATGCATTACACGTTGCAACACCTTGCAAACCAATGGCATACAGATATTTAGCTTTAGGGGCGCCCCACGTCAGCCACCATCTGCACACACACACACACAAACACACAGTCGGAGCCTAGACACGCTACGCGAACAATAGCAAGTTGATCTAAATTAAACCTGGCTAACGACTCACCCGCCTGAGTGTTCCTACATTTGAATGAACGTATGTATGTATGTATGTATGCACGAGTATGTGTTTATGTGCATTTGCGCCACTTCCCTTTCCACTTCCACTTCGACTGCGGCTATGCCTTTACATAATCTATTTGTAAGCAGCAAGTTGTTGTTGCTATTCTTGTTGCACTTGACTTTTACATTGAAA
>NW_016171443.1:0-12334 GCF_001687245.7 Rhagoletis zephyria
ACGCAGACTCGACTGTCGTGGGAACGGCCCCCCAAAAAAAGTAATTTTGCTCAATGTGTGGTGCACTCTCACGAAGTTTCTCCCATCAGCTGTTTTTTAGAAAGTGTGGTGTCCAATGAAGCGACTCACAATATAGCAAAGGCACCTAGCAGTACTGCTCAGTTTAGCCCAAATTCTAAATTCACTGCTACTGCCTTCTTCGCAGAAAACTTCGCATGTTGAATTTGACATAAATGAAACGCAGCGAACTTCTGTTGATGCCACTGAAGCCTAAAGGGAAACAACAAAAATGTATACAAACAAAAAGGAATGTCAAAAAATGCAGTCGCTGACAACGCCGTATTGTGCTTGCTGCGGCAGTGACTGCCAATATTATCAGTAACAGCTTATTTTAAAAACTGTCACTGCCACTACCACTGCTTCTACTACACTTTTAATGTTATCTACTCACCTCTATTTACTATTTAATAAAAGGTTAATAAAAATTATTACTATACAGATTAAAAAATGGTTTCTTGTCCTTAAATTAATTTACTTGCTGAGTTCCTTATATATGACTAATGATTTCTAAAATCACAAATATAAAACTTCAGAACGCCCATATTTTTCAATTTCAATTCAATTCAAATTTTCAACAACTTTACTTCTAACTTAACGGTTAAACAATTAAAAAAACGTGTCCAGTATTTTACATCCAGCTTTTCTTTCTTTAGAATAGTATAACCCGTTTCATAATTTAGTGGTGTTATCTTTATATCTTTTGCGTCAACCAAAATTATAGTTGATAAAAATATAAGTAAGACTGAAAATGGAAAGAAAAATAACAATATAATTAATTAAGTAATTATTTTGCAAATTTGTGTTTCCTCTTAATTCTCTGCGGATGTATGTGTCTATTTCTATTATCTAACACTTTTCCATTATTCAATTTTACTTTTATTTTTTTATATTTCGGGTCACTCTTTCTTATCCTATCTACTTTTACAAAAATATCGTATTTATCGATTAAAACTTTGTCAGTTCTTGTTATGTTTTTATTATTAATGGACATGATTTACTTTTTTATTATTTGTTCTCTTATTTTTGAGAATTCTTCATTTGTAATTTTGTTTGTCACAAAATCAACTGGTCTCTTATTTATAGTAGAATGAATGCTACTATTATAAAAATGTACCGATTTTATTACTCTTTTTAAAATTGGTTCTTTATTATTTTGTGATTTTAAAAGACGAAGGTGTTCATTAATTGTACCGTGTACTCTTTCAAAGTCACCATTACCCGTTTTGACTAGTGGTGATGTGAAATCTACATAGATCTCTTCAGTATTAAAATATTCTCTCATGTATGAGTTATTAAATTCGTTATCAAAAACGTATTTACTTGGTTTTCCAAATATTGAATGNTATTTTACATCCAGCTTTTCTTTCTTTAGAATAGTATAACCCGTTTCATAATTTAGTGGTGTTATCTTTATATCTTTTGCGTCAACCAAAATTATAGTTGATAAAAATATAAGTAAGACTGAAAATGGAAAGAAAAATAACAATATAATTAATTAAGTAATTATTTTGCAAATTTGTGTTTCCTCTTAATTCTCTGTGGATGTATGTGTCTATTTCTATTATCTAACACTTTTCCATTATTCAATTTTACTTTTATTTTTTTATATTTCGGGTCACTCTTTCTTATCCTATCTACTTTTACAAAAATATCGTATTTATCGATTAAAACTTTGTCAGTTCTTGTTATGTTTTTATTATTAATGGACATGATTTACTTTTTTATTATTTGTTCTCTTATTTTTGAGAATTCTTCATTTGTAATTTTGTTTGTCACAAAATCAACTGGTCTCTTATTTATAGTAGAATGAATGCTACTATTATAAAAATGTACCGATTTTATTACTCTTTTTAAAATTGGTTCTTTATTATTTTGTGATTTTAAAAGACGAAGGTGTTCATTAATTGTACCGTGTACTCTTTCAAAGTCACCATTACCCGTTTTGACTAGTGGTGATGTGAAATCTACATAGATCTCTTCAGTATTAAAATATTCTCTCATGTATGAGTTATTAAATTCGTTATCAAAAACGTATTTACTTGGTTTTCCAAATATTGAATGCCTATAATTTAAGGTTTCAATAAATATTTGACTGTTTCTATCAGTTATAGGTGCTATAAACAAATGTTTGCTGAATTTGTCAATAAACGTAAAAAATATTTGCCTTTCCGCAATATAAAAATCTCCATTGACAAATTTCACAATTGTTTATATACCTTGTTACTAATTGTTTAAATTTTGGAATATAAATTTTAGCTTTTAATTCTTTGAAATTTTCATCAATTCCGCGATGATTAAGTCTTACATGTTCTTTTTCTATGATTTCGAAGGCTTTTTCTTCGTCTTCGATATCATCCAAAAAGATAATGCTTTTTAATGCCTTGATACTTGAATTTCCAAGGGTTTTAATAAATGCCTTTGAAATTGTATGTATTTGCTTTCATTCGGACAATATACCATAAAATTCTTTAAGTTTAAATTCTTTAAAATTTCCCCGAAATTTTCATTTATCACATTTTCATAAATGAAAATTCGTTTGTTTTTGAAAATGGTTGTTTCGTGAATATCCTCACTATTCACTTTATCTACAGTGATAATAATTTGATTTTTAAACAAATTAATTGGTTTCTCTGTGATCCAAATGTGATCATTTGTATCCTCTATTGCACTATGTATAGTTGCACATGAAGACTGTACATCGTCTTGTGTTTCATCTATGTCCATATCTTCCAATGCGTTTACTTGTAATCTACTCAAAAAGTCCGCTACGTTATTTTCTTTTCCTTTAATATATTCGATATTAAATGAATACTCATTAAGTGCCAATTTCCATCTTGTAAATTTACTGTTTTCTTCTTTTAAATTATTTAACCAAATTAAAGGTTTATGATCAGTTTGTAATTTAAAACGTTTTCCATACAAATATGGTTTAAAATATTTGCATGCCCAAACTATGGCTAATAGTTCCTTTTCTATTGTTGTATAGTTCTTTTCACTGTCGCAAAGCGTTCTGCTTGCATAACAAATAGGATGTCCGTCTTGAGAAAGTACAGCACCAATTGCGAATGTACTTGCGTCTGTTGTTAAGACAAACTGGGTCTCAAAATCTGGCTATTTTAAAATTGGATAATCTATGAGAAGTTGTTTTAATTTCTCGAATGCATTGATATATTTTATATCATTTCTATCTATTTTCTTNTCGAATGCATTGATATATTTTATATAATTTCTATCTATTTTCTAGTCTTTTTTTAGGTATTTCACTATTGGATACGCAATTTTACTGTAATCTTTGATAAATTTTCTATAGTATCCAGTTATGCCTAAAAATGATTTAATTTCCTTCACTGTAGTTGGTAATTTAATTTTTTGAATTGACTCAATCTTTTTTGGATTTGGCTTTAATCCTTGGTTTGTAATAATATGTCCTAAGAAATCTGTTTCTTTTTTAAAAAAAAAAGAACATTTGTCAATTTGAATGGCATTCTTACGTATTCGTAATGTCCATACTCAGTTGAAAAAGCGGTTTTATGCCTGTCCCTGGGATCCACTAAGATTTGATGAAATCCTTTAGCCAAATCTAGTGTTGAGAAGTATTGTGCCTTTCCCAGTTTGTCAAATATACTGTCTATATTTGGAATAGGAAATTTATCTTCAGTAGTTACCTCATTTAATTTCCTATAGTCGATGACTATTCTCCATTTCTGAACTCCTGAATTGTCCATTTTCTTTGGAACTATCCATAAGGGTGCATTATATGGTGAAAAGCTCTTCTTTATGATTCCATTGTTTTCCATTTCATCGATTTGTTTCTTTATTTCTGCCTGAATATGAACCTCGGGGTACCTGTAAAGTTTAGTATAAATAGGTTTATTAGTGACTGTGTCAATAGTGTGCATCTTTTACGCTTGCTAAATTATCCCCCTCTTTAAAAAATAATTCTCTATTGTTTTTAATAATTTTTTGCAATTCTCGTTTTTCCTCAAGACTCATTGCATCGTTTTGCAATTTTTTAAAAATTTCATTTTTACTTACATTTTCTGTTTGTATTTCCTCCGTTTCCATTATATCATGGATATATTCTTTAGATTCATGTACGTAATAATCTTTTATATAGTCTTCGTTAAACAAATCTTTCATATTTAGTTTAAACTCCTCTTCTTCTTTGGTATCCTCGTTGACATATTCCCTGTCACTATCGAGATCATACACGCTTATAAAAGCCTTTCCTTCTCTATTTTTATATAAACCTGTGTTTTCTTTTCTTTTAGGAAAATGTTCATTTTCTTTGTGGCTTTCTAAATTTCTAAAACGTATTTCCTGTCCGTTCACTTTCATTATGTTCGTTTTGTAGGATAATTCCATTTGTAATGGAATTAGAACATCGTTTCCCAATATTCCATTATAAGGTTTATCCTCAAACGCGTCCATAACTAAGAAAGTTACGATTGTTTTGCTTTTATCCTTAAATTTTCTTGGTAACCACGTCAAGATATATGTATCCGCGATTTCCTTCTTCTTTCCGGTTATTATTATTCTCGGATCTTCTAATTTGCTTTCTAGTTCCCTTGGGAAAACTCCTCTATTTATAATAGATGCCTCTGCGCCTGAGTCCACTAAAAGTTTCACTGGTATTCCTCCAATGTTCACTTCGATTATTGGGACTCTCCTTTTTTTGAGCTTCTTCTGCAAAGTTTTCAACTAAAACATTATCAATTTCCATAGGCTCTNTCTTCTAATTTGCTTTCTAGTTCCCTTGGGAAAACTCCTCTATTAATAATAAATGCCTCTGCGCCTGAGTCCACTAAAAGTTTCACTGGTATTCCTCCAATGTTCACTTCGATTATTGGGACTCTCCTTTTTTTGAGCTTCTTCTGCAAAGTTTTCAACTAAAACATTATCAATTTCCATAGGCTCTGCCACTTGCCTTTTTGTTTGCCTCGTATTACCGCGAGTAAACTGTGTTGGTTGATAGTTTTGTTGCATGTTCACATTCTGCTGTCTTGCATTCACTGTGGGTTGTTTGTTTTGCCATTGATTATAATTTATATTTAAATCACTTGGTTGATTCACTTGATTTTGTTGGTTCTGATTCACATTTTGATAGCGTTGATAATTCTGATAATTTCGTGGTGCACTTGTATATTTATTTTTATCACTTTTGTTCACATCACTCGAATTAAACTTTGTAAATTGATACTTCCTATCCGACCGCGTCCAATTATTTTGTTCTAAAATCCTATACGCTTCGAATAAAGTTTTAATATCCCGCGAAATTATAATGCTTGCCGCGTTAATTGGGATTTTTTCTTTAAATAAGTTTAAAATTGCTTCTTCGTTACATTCGGGTTTTCTATCTATCGATTTTTCTTCCGACAAATGATACTTATTGTTCATTCGCGTTAAAATACTAGATAATTCATTATACGTTTGAGTTATATTCTTATGCTGAATCCTTTCTGCAATTTCCCTCAACTGTAAGAACGTATTTCTCTCACTGAAATTTTCTACTTATATCCTTTTGATATCCTCCCAGCTAGTATTGTCTATACTATATCTTAGTAATGTGGTATTCGTTTTCCCTACGATTTTATCCCTTATCTGTAGTACTACGAACTTTCTTGATTTTACAGAATAACTACTCATACTATTTATTAAAAATTCTACTTTGGTCACGATTTGTACAAGTTCTGCCGCACTGCTACCATTATACTCACCCATTCGATTAATGAATTTGAGTGGATCGAAATTGATTTCGAAATTTCCCCCTACTGCTCCTTGTCCTAATGATCCTTGTGCTGAAGTTGCCATGGTGTCCTCGTCTTCTTCTGATACTCTCCTTGGTATATAATAAGGTTTCATAAAATGCTCAATATACACAAATGTAATATTCGATTTACAATTGTTTTACCGGATTCTTTTTCTTTTGTATAAAAATTTTTATAAGATTGAAATATTCTTTTCAGGATTTTCGGTCTGAACCCAAGAATAAAATCTTTTTTCTTTAAAAAAAAATTTATACTTTTTAAGAAAACTCCTTCGCTTAAGTTAGTTGAGACTGCGCCAATAATAGAATCACGTTGTGACTCTATTTTAAAATAAAAGATATTCTTTCTTTAAATTACAAGATCGTGGTTTTTATTCATTAAATTGGTTTTCTAATAAATAAGAGCTGCGAAGGGAAGAATTAAATTATGAGTTGGTTATAATTATACTTGCTATCAGGAACATCAGGAACACTGCAATCCTAGAGCTGGATCCGGAACTGGAACTTCTACCTGAACTGGTCACTTTCACTTTAGAAATAGAACTGATTTGCAAAGTTTGCAAATTCCTCTTTTATACCTTATTCCTGGAGTGGCATGATCGAATTTGACCAATCAGAATTCGATCGCTCCAATTTCATCTTTTGGAATGCAAACATTAATTTCTAGCTATTTCATGCTACTTAACACTTGCAGTGGAGTAAGGTTTATGAGTACTTATGTTACTCCGGTGATTTACTTTTAATTGCAGATGAGGCGTGAGGTACTGCTTCACTTGATCTTACTTATGCTTGCAATAAACATGTATCTACGCATGTACGTATGTATGTGTATGTTGATTTATGCATTGTGTAGTCTCAAATTTACATATGTAGCCGGTGCATGTATGTATGGATGTGTGTACGTTGCCCGCTACTGTGCATTGTGTGGTGTCGAATTAAGTGTGTTTATAATTGGTATGGTCGGTGTCCATTGACTTNTGTATGGATGTGTGTACGTTGCCCGCTACTGTGCATTGTGTGGTGTCGAATTAAGTGTGTTTATAATTGGTATGGTCGGTATCCATTGACTTAAATATCGGACTAATAGAGTTTGTTGTAGTTGTTGTTGTTGGTATTGGAGATATTGGTAATGACGTTGGGAGTGTGGTGGTTGAATGTGTAACTATATGTATTTCCAGGAGAAAACATAAGAATAGGGCACAAAATGATATACTCCTGCAATTTATGGAGAAGTACCCGGACATCGCCAAGGGCTTTACAAAAAGGGATAAACAATTAGTAGACTCCCTTTGTCAGCAACTATCCGAATCACTAAACAGTGCTGGCCCGCCTACAAAGTATATAACTGGTTGGAAAGGGGCAATAAACAAAGCGTACTCGTGCATAATGGCCAAACCGTTCGTTACTCTCTAATTTTCTTCTAATTTCAGGTATGGACGGACTGGAAGAGTGAGGTGAAGAAGAAGTTGGTGCAGAATAAAGCCGAGGAACGCGCCACTGGTGGAGGACCCTTTTCCAAGAATACACTGACCCAGACGGAGGAGAGTATTGTGCGTACTTCCGGAATTGTGCAAAGTGTTGAAGGTGTCTCAGGATCAGCACTTGGTCTCGAGGAAGAGTACCTCATATCTAGTGACGATGACATGCCTTCAACTTCTGCGAAACGTCCACGCCTTCAATGTCTGCAAGTTCAAAACCCAACAGCGAAGAAAAGCACAAGTGAGCGTCTAAACAAATTTATGCAGTTGGATATGGAATGGAAGCAGGACGTCCGAAATAAAATGGACGCTATGTTAAAAATTCAACAGGAAGGAAATTAATCGAATAGGCTACTAATTAATGCCGTTAATAACTTAACGCAGGAGTTTACGACCTTTAATGCCAAAATTATTGAGTTGCTAGAAAACGTGAAGAGGAGATTCGGAATAATTATAAGACTTGCTGTCTAAATAGGTTGTGAACCTTTTTAATTTCAGATATGTACCTTCACATTTTTAGTACAAATTAGTTTTATAAGTATTCCCAAGAATGAATGTTTTAGTTTTCTATATTTTTGAACAACACTTTTTTAAATGTACCAATGCATGTATGTATATAAATAATACCGAATTATTTACTTGTAGGCACAAACTAGCCAGAATATGTTTCCGTACGGTGTATTTTTTAATATTTGCAATATTTTGTGTACATTTCTTTCGTCAATTTTTGCATCTAATGGTATATAAAATAATGATGCAAAGGTTTTACAAAATTTAGGAAAACTTGACAAACTTTCATAAAAATTTTCAACTTTCTAAACTTTCTAAAACTAAATTACGAATACTTCTGTGAGTGACTGTATGTAAATCTCTTATTTGAACAGTGAAACCCGCTTAAGTACCCCCCGCTTAAGTACTTAACCCGCTTAAGTCACCAACATTTTTGGGCAATGTGAATGTAATCTGAAGAAAATCCCTCTCTTAAGTACCTCCCCGGTTATTTACCCAACCCGCCTAAGTACCTCAATTTTTCGTACCCCTTTTACCATTTTACCTATAATTTTCCTCTTTTAAAATTCCTTAAAATATTTACATATTTTGAATCTCAGTGGCAGCGTTACACACCTTCGGCAAAAGAATTATAAAAAATCAACGGTAATTTTTAGCCACTTGAAACTTGCACATTATCACACTAGAATTGAATGGGCTATAGAATTGAATGGGCTATAACTGTATACTCAAAAAACACATCTGAGAAAAAAAATTAAAATTTGATGAATTTTTTTCTTTAAGTGTTCTATAAAATCTTAATCTTAGGTTTACATGGTATTTGTTAGGGAACGAACTGTATTTTAATTAAAAATCTTAAATAAGTTCGTATACTTCATTAAATGTTTATGTTGTATTCAAGGATTTAGATATTTTTGTAAGTTAACAAAAAGATGTAACTACATCAATAATTATCTTCGCTTAAGTACCCGCATCGGGGTACTTAAGCGGGTTCTTTTAAGTACCCAACCCGCCTAAGTACCTCAAAAGGCTGACATTTTTCGTGAGGTACTTTTTACATTTTCGTATGCACTTTCACCAGCTTGCCATAGTTTCGTAGCAGAATCAGCAATTCCACAAAATCCTCATTGACATTCTTGACATGTGCCCGTTGTTGGTTAAATGGGTACTGGCGCAAGATACGGTCGCCGATGATACCTGCAAAATAATTATTCAAAGCAAAAAGGGAATATTCATATTCATGCTTCAATAATCATTAATTTCCTTATTGGCCTTAATAGAGCGATACGAAAGTACGACCCCAAATTTTGTATATAACACCACGATTACGTCACCCGTTCACAAGTGGTGTACTCTCTTGTATTGTTGCTCAATAGCTTGTTCATTGGACCACGTGGGTAAATTTAAAGTTAAATACACAAGTTTGGTAAAATGCATTACATGCAAAACGCGTGCATTAATTATCTGTAATTAAAAAAGAAGTCGTAAAACACGTATGTAAATGCAGAGTAAACTATTTGCATTTGCGTTGTTGGTGTTTCCATAAACACATAAACTATTTCCTTTAATATCTTTTATACATTAATTAATACCTCCGTTTCTCTCTACCTCCTAAATAAATTCAAAGTTTGCATGGAACATAGACCATAGTATACAATGTTGTAAGGCATTATTGCTTAAAGACTATTAGCTATCTCATCCCTTATTCTACGGCCCTCATTTTGTATTTTACTGTTTTGCAGCATAAAAGTGTCTTCATGAACATTTTCTGATGCAGTAAAATTAGCATTTTCATTCCATTCTACATTATACTGCCGACAGATGTTATGCAGCGCGCAAAAGACATTTACAATTTTAACTACCTTCTTAGTTTGATAGTGTAAAGTTTTTTGCAAGCAACGAAATCAAAACACCTATAGTTCGCTCTATTATGTTGCGGGCTGAGGAATTCGCGTTATTAAATTTGTATTGTTGAGTTGCATATTGGGGATCCCAATAGGGTGTTAACATAAATGCATCGATACCACATCCGGAATCGCCCAGTAGTCTGGATGATCGGTCTCCATTTGCATATTCCCGTAGAAAATATTGCCGCGCATTGCTTACATTCCATACGAAAGAATCGTGGCTTGTGCCGGGGTATCGTGAACCAACCGCACGTATTATCATATTGCTGTCACAAATCTAACAAAAAACTTNAAATTTTTATAAAAAGTGTAGAATACCACCTTTTAGCTATAGACAAACCAAAAATGGAATTGGATAGAACTCTTCATGCTGATTTCAACCTTATCAAAATTATTTTGCGCAAGTAAATAATTAAGGAGATATAGGAGGTTAAGTTACATTTTTCGATATTTTGAAATATCAATATCTTATGAACTACATAACCGATTAAAGAACCAATGATGTCAAAATAAAGATGATTAGTTTATATTTTAGTCGATCTACATAATTTTTCTGTTTTTTTTATTTTTAAGTCAAAAATACTAAAACAAAAAAAATTTCATTAAATTACCTTTTTTGAAGAAAATCGCATAAATAATGCTACAGAAATTTATATTATTTAGAAAGCACAAGTTATTACCTTATATAGAAAGGTTTGTTATACGGAAAAATTTAGCGCAAGTAGTGGTAAAGATCGAAACTGTATATATTTTTTTTAAACAGCGTTTACCAAAAATTCGTTTTAAAAATGGTTATAGTAAATACGTCGTAAAAAATCTGTTAAAATTATCTTTGAATTGGCATCAATACTTTTCTATTTTCAGTAAATTACCTTTTTTGAAGAAAATCGCATAATTAATGCTACAGAAATTTATAATATTTAGAAAGCAGAAGTTAACCTTATATAGAAAGGTTTGTTATAGGGAAAAATTTAGCGAAAGTAGTGGTAAAAATCGAAAGTGTATATAGTTTTTTTTAAACAGCGTTTACCAAAAATTCGTTTTAAAAATGGTTATAGTAAATACGTCGTAAAAAAACTATTAAAATTATCTGTGAATTGGCATCAATACTTTTCTAATCGGTCAAGTAGTTTCCGAGATATATACACATATAAAAAATAGGAAAGTTGAAGTTTAACCTGTTATATTTTCTTTGTTTTTTTTTTTCTTGCCCCAAATAAATTGGGTATGGTTGAAATCTGCGTGATCTGCATTTTTGTTTTTTTTGTAGCTTAACGGTCCGTATTGTGGCTAGAATCAGCTGTTCGCATGGCAAACGAAATCAAAATTGCCAACATGTTGGCAAATACATTTTGGTTGTCAGCGCCGAGGGCCGTTTTCATTTGGATGTCATTTTATATGACCGTGCGTGGAGATATATGACAACAAACGCAAATGACAACAGATGACAACCCGTTTTCATTATTTTGACAACATTTGACGTCAAATATGACCTAATGAAAACCAGGCTTTAATGTAAAGACTCGATATCGGGCATGAACCAATTAGAACAGATCTGACCGGTTGAGAAGCAGCCATTTGTAATAGCAATTGAGAAAAAAGTGTGTGACGTTCGTAATTTTAAGTTAGCTATTTCTGTTTTGCTTATTTCTTTATGTGTATTTTGTCGGTGGTTTATTTCAGTGGTTTTTAAGTGATTTTTTGTGCAAATGTAATTAAAATTAAGTGCGCGGTGATTGGATGCAAAAACACGTACAAAAATAATAAATTGGTTAGCACAAACAAGTGCACAACATTGCTTGCATTTTTTCTTTATGCTTCGTCTTCATATTCTTTGTTTACTTTTCACAGAAAATAACATGGCGCCGAAATTACAAATGTCAGCCAGAAAATTACTTTTTTCTTTTGCTTCNATATTTAGAAAGCAGAAGTTAACCTTATATAGAAAGGTTTGTTATAGGGAAAAATTTAGCGAAAGTAGTGGTAAAAATCGAAAGTGTATATAGTTTTTTTTAAACAGCGTTTACCAAAAATTCGTTTTAAAAATGGTTATAGTAAATACGTCGTAAAAAAACTATTAAAATTATCTGTGAATTGGCATCAATACTTTTCTAATCGGTCAAGTAGTTTCCGAGATATATACACATATAAAAAATAGGAAAGTTGAAGTTTAACCTGTTATATTTTCTTTGTTTTTTTTTTTCTTGCCCCAAATAAATTGGGTATGGTTGAAATCTGCGTGATCTGCATTTTTGTTTTTTTTGTAGCTTAACGGTCCGTATTGTGGCTAGAATCAGCTGTTCGCATGGCAAACGAAATCAAAATTGCCAACATGTTGGCAAATACATTTTGGTTGTCAGCGCCGAGGGCCGTTTTCATTTGGATGTCATTTTATATGACCGTGCGTGGAGATATATGACAACAAACGCAAATGACAACAGATGACAACCCGTTTTCATTATTTTGACAACATTTGACGTCAAATATGACCTAATGAAAACCAGGCTTTAATGTAAAGACTCGATATCGGGCATGAACCAATTAGAACAGATCTGACCGGTTGAGAAGCAGCCATTTGTAATAGCAATTGAGAAAAAAGTGTGTGACGTTCG
>NW_016171443.1:12630-14435 GCF_001687245.7 Rhagoletis zephyria
AACTTAAAATTACGAACGTCACACACTTTTTTCTCAATTGCTATTACAAATGGCTGCTTCTCAACCGGTCAGATCTGTTCTAATTGGTTCATGCCCGATATCGAGTCTTTACATTAAAGCCTGGTTTTCATTAGGTCATATTTGACGTCAAATGTTGTCAAAATAATGAAAACGGGTTGTCATCTGTTGTCATTTGCGTTTGTTGTCATATATCTCCACGCACTGTCATATAAAATGACATCCAAATGAAAACGGCCCTCGGCGCTGGCAACCAAAATGTATTTGCCAACATGTTGGCAATTTTGATTTCGTTTGCCATGCGAACAGCTGATTCTAGCTACAATACGGACCGTTAAGCTACAAAAAAAACAAAAATGCAGATCACGCAGATTTCAACCATACCCAATTTATTTGGGGCAAGAAAAAAAAAAACAAAGAAAATATAACAGGTTAAACTTCAACTTTCCTATTTTTTATATGTGNCAACCATACCCAATTTATTTGGGGCAAGAAAAAAACAAAGAAAATATAACAGGTTAACCTTCAACTTTCCTATTTTTTATATGTTTAATATCTCGGAAACTACTTGACCGATTAGAAAAGTATTGATGCCAATTCACAGATAATTTTAATAGTTTTTTTACGACGTATTTACTATAACCATTTTTAAAACGAATTTTTGGTAAACGCTGTTTAAAAAAAACTATATACACTTTCGATTTTTACCACTACTTTCGCTAAATTTTTCCCTATAACAAACCTTTCTATATAAGGTTAACTTCTGNTGCATTAATTATGCGATTTTCTTCAAAAACGGTAATTTAATGAAACTTTTTTTTGTTTTAGTATTTTTGACTTAAAAATAAAAAAAAACAGAAAAATTATGTACATCGACTGAAATACAAACTAATCATCTTTATTTTGACATTATTGGTTCTTTAATCGGTTATGTAGTTCATAAGATATTGATATTTCAAAATATCGAAAATTGTAACTTAACCTCCTATATCTTCTTAATTTTTTACTTCCGCTAAATAATTTTGATAAGGTTGAAATCAGCATGAAGAGTTCTATCCAATTCCATTTTTGGTTTGTCTATAGCTAAAAAGTGGTATTCTAGACTTTTTATAAAAATTTGACATCAAATTTGACATTAGTAATGAAAACGGAATGTAAATCATCTGACACCGAAATTTTACGACAGTCTTTGACATGCACTGCGGTATCGACATTTGGTCAGTTTTTAAAATGTAATGTAAACGCATTTGACACCAAATGAACAGCTGTCAGATGAAGGCAGTTTTTGATGTCAGTGATTTTGACCTAATGAAAACCAGCTTTAAGCAAAATTGATTTACCTGTCAAAATTAAAAAGATCCTACTGTATAACTAGAGGATTTGTATAGTGTTGTACGAAAATTTGTTTATTCCTTGCCAATTTTTCTATTCGGCACGAGGAGGGTCTGCGGAGCACTGAATGCAGCATATATTGAATATATGAACGGCGCAGGAACGCCGTTGTTATCGCCGTCAGTCGAAGCAACCTGGTCATCTTTACACATTACGATATTATCATTTTTTTTTCTCTCAGTTCTTGTTTACTCTTTTTTGAAATGACATTTTTGCTATCATATTCTTTTGTTGTTCACATCCGTTATATTCTTGTACTTGTAGTGTACATACAAAAGTATAAAAAGCGGTTCTTAAAAGAACAGGCCACCTCTTGTTGTNCTCAGTTCTTGTTTACTCTTTTTTGAAATGACATTTTTGCTATCATATTCTTTTGTTGTTCACATCCGTTATAT
>NW_016171444.1:0-1759 GCF_001687245.7 Rhagoletis zephyria
AAGCTTCGGGATTTTTATGCTCTTCTATGAATACCTATGTATGTATGTATGTACATGTGTATGTGTGTATTCATATGGGTGCTGATGCTGGATGCACCTGTGGCGTTTACTCATCCGCGCTTCAGATCGCAAGACTTTCTGTCAACCTGCAGTTGCCGTTGCCGTTGCCGTTGTTGTTATCGCGCTTGTTAATTAACGAATTGCCAGCGTTTTCTCGCTCGCCCAGCGATTCTGCCGGTTCTTGGCATCTCCAGCTGGCTTTCAAGCATATTGCAGTATTTCTTTGCTCCTTATCTGCGCGAATGTTATGGTGCGACTTAAAAATTATTAAGTAGCAGCTACATTGTATGTGTGAATGAATGCAAGTATGTATGTGGCACCGTCAACATGGGCCGTGCTGCTGCTGCAACTTGCAATGACACGCAACAGCATTCGGTTCTTGATCAAGTGCTCCAGCGATCGTTGCTGGCCAGTGGCTCTGACTACGGCGGTTGCATGTGGGCCCAGCTGTGATAATTGTCGCATGGAATTAGAGGTTATGGCAATTACAGGAACGTTACTTTGCGAAATTCCAGTTTTATTTCAACCATTAAAATTATTAATGACACCGGCGAGCCACTGCAGTCGGAAGCATATCCAAATAAATGTCTAAGACAACATTTCGATTGTAATACATACATACATGCACAAATATGAATGTATGTATGTATGTATGTATAAACATATGTATATTCAAGTACACATGTGTATGTATGCAGTCCTATAGTTTACAGCAGCCTTTAGAAAAAATATATGTAGGTACACTATATAGCCTCGGCTAAAGCTTAAACAGACCGCGGCGTTGATCCGGATTAACTCAGACTTAATCCGGATCAACTGCAGTTAATTCCCGAGTTGAGTATGCTTTTATGGCTTTGTCAAGACTTTGTCGGCTGTTCAATGTCTAGTTATCACTACCTCCCAGTTAAACATCATTGTCGACGTTTTCGACATCATGCACATAACGTGTGGTCGATAAAGCAGTCACCGTATTTAACCGGAGCTTTTACCTCCGATTTGTGCTAACCGGACATTGAATAACCGGCCCTTAATGGTTAGTATTTAAACCACTGTACCTACAGGTAGGCTATGTTAGGTTGCTGTGGTCAGGGCTGTCGAGAGAAAACTCGCGCCCCGGATGGAAAAATACGCGCCCCTATACATAAATTGAATTAACTTAAAAGCACATGATCAATTCGCAAAGCGACGCAACCGGTCGGAAAAATGGTTATTGGAAGCATGTTATGGTTCTGATATTTCAGGCCCCTTAAAAGGTCCCGGGGCATCCACTCACCCCTTCCCCTCTCGACGGCATGGCTATGGTGGGCTGCAACTGGGCACACACCTGAATATCATATATACAGTGGCGAAAACATAAATAGGGACGCGACATTTTAACAAGTTTCGGCTATTTTTCGTTTGTTTACACTGAGGGAAAAAATATTAAAATCAAATAGAAACGTAATTGATCTTACTATAAACGTCAACGAAAGTACTGTATAACACTGCCATTCAAAAAAAAAATCGAGAAAACAAAAAAATTACGATTTTGGTGTAAAGACTTAAAATTTGCATTCAATTAAGGTAACTAACAAATTTGTATATTAACTCTTCAATAAGTTCATAATAAACTTTGTGCAACATAAATTCCTTTGTAGGGCAAGTAACAAGAAATGTTTAAGCAAAAAACACAACCAACTTCAATTCTCATATAAAAAAA
>NW_016171444.1:6485-14435 GCF_001687245.7 Rhagoletis zephyria
GGTTCACCCGCACTCTCACATATACACCTACATATCTACTCCGACCACACTCACTGTACTCAGTGCTCCAAGTTTCCCCAACTCAGCGTAAACAATATTGAAATTGGTCGATTCGTTCACAGCCAACAATGACAATCCACAAAATCAAAGCGACGTATGCAGCTGGATGGAGAAGGCGATTGTTATGAAGCGGACTATGTATCAATGTCTAGTTATCGCGGGCGTGGGCGGGCCGGGCTGGGTCACAAGTATCAGTGTGTTGTTTTTTTTGTCATTTCATTTCGTATTGTGGTTGAAAATTGGGCGACACAAATTTTACAGTGTCACACATATGAATGTGAAAAGAGACCAAATTATATCCGAAGTAGACCTACAACAACACACCGAGTACAATTTATTGGTATCACCGCAAGCGAGAAAGGGAAAACTGCTACACAACAACTCTCGAATCAGCCCAAATGGAGATGTGTATGGCTGAAGCTATGGCGATTACTACGGCGACGACGACGACGACGACGACGACGACGACTACGACGATGACGTTGGGTATGTGACGGCGGCGACACAAACATCGAATGTGGAAGCAAATCCAGCGACGGCGAGCGATTTCGATTGCACAGGTACCCACTCGCTGGCCACCAGCCACCAGCCACAAGCTACCAGCCCCCAGCAAAAAGTTACCTTTGAAGCTGTTAGTTGTGAGCTTGCCAGTTTGCATACATACATACATCTGTACATCCTTACTTATAAATGTGTATATGGACAACATGTACCTAAGTACATATGCATGTATGTATGTACATAAATCTTATAAGAATGGTAAACACTATGTAACTGCGAGTTATAGTGGCATGGCGTATGGTTTTGCGACTGTGCGTTTGCTGAATGTCGCACAACTACAAAGTACTATACTACTCCTTTAAGAATATACTACTAGTGTATGAATATATTAACCCTGCAGCAAAATTTAGATACAGTCTGGCAAAGCGCTAGTTCGGCCCTACAAATTTCAGAACTGTCTCTGAACTACTGCAAAAGCGATGCAGAGCTGGACGGTTGAAACTCATATGTTGCTAGTTGCACTGTCATCAATGTTACTCACCCCAGTCATGTGAAAGCTGACAAAAGAGGCACAAATGTACTATTCTATATTTTTTCGATTTTCCTAGACCCTAACACTAATAGCAAACTGTTTACGTTTATTTAATATGTAATTCTCTAGTTTTTGGGGCAACTGCTAAAATATTTCCAAAAAAGTCGTTATTGGTAACATTAATGTAATTGTTATACATATATACTTACGTATAAAATTTAATGCAAAATATAACCATAAAATTTAGTTATGCTACACCTCACAGCAAAAGTCTGCGTACACCGTTTTTTTTTTAATATTCACTATATAATGTGAGTTAAAATTTGTTTGTTATTATTTTTTATAAAAAAAACATGTATCATGTTTAAAAAAATTCATATAAGCCGTTTATTTCAAACTTCATACAAAACAAAGGAAAATTTAATGATTTTTCATCAAAATTTTCGACCTTTTAATCAGATTAAGAAAATAAATAAAAAGTGGAAAAAATCTCGCTTTAAAATGGGGGTGCTATTGATTTGACCGAGATACTGGACATACGTAAATATATCACTGATCACCCGAAATGTCTAGCTATGCAGTGATTTTTTTTTTAATTTCCAATGTTTTTCATTATAAATATTTTTCGTAAATTCAAATTCCTAACTGTGCTGCAAACTTGATAGAACTGTAAAATGGTCTTTAAATTTCAAACTTTTTCATCAGAGTTTTTTATAAATATTTCGAGTGTTCAGTTCTGTAGCCCATCAAATTTTGGTGTGGTAAAGTGTAAACCTTGCATCTTAAATGGCAATAATTAAATAGGAGAATACCTACAATAGCTTGAATTCATATGTTTATGTTATAATATTTATGAGCCATCCCTAAATAAAAAATTTACGAAAACTATTTAGCATGAAAACCATTGCGAATATTCAAAATTCTTTATCTATGGTCATTACCAATAATCGCCTAAGTCGAAAAATCTGAATTCAAAAAAAAAAACTCTTTAAAGGTTTGGATGGCAATGTTAACCTTATGGGGAAACCAAAATATTTTCGTCTATAACTTCTTAAATATAATAGCTAACGAGATCGGAGTTTCACATAAACATGGAATAGTAGTTGCAGAAAACAAAAGCATATACAACTCAATTCTTTCTTAAGTCGACTTAGGCGGTTATTGCTTACGACCACAGATATATGTATTCTTATTAGATGCCGGAGAGTCTATGTATTACATTTCAATACATTTAATACAATTTAACGTGACAAATAAGCATTCCATTATATCACCGTTATTCTCATTTTTTCACACAATTTAGTTTAGATTTTTAATTATCACAGAAATAGCCAATTATACGTAACAAATATAAATTATTTTTAAGAATAACGGTTTTAGAAAATGAAGGAATAACTGACACTTTATGTTCCTAATTTTAAAGCACAGTTTGCCTGAATAAGTAAATTAGTGCAAAATAAATAGCTCGTTAATAATAAAATTGTATGCGTACTTATTTAATTACAGTATATAAAGAAGAGGCTCTATACTATACTTCTTGGTACCAGTTCAAAACTAACCACATTTGTTCTAGTCCGGAGGTGACCCTTTTTGAACTAGCTAGGAACTGTTTTAGAACCATCTAAGTCAGAGTCAGTTCAGAACAAGTTCAAAAGTTCTGAAGAGGGCGACATTTGTAACTTCGTAGGACATCGCCATGTTGAAAAAGACAGTTTGATTGATTTGGGATAGATGAAGAACCAGTACCGTCCCTTTTCAGGCTAGCTCGGCGCAAGTTCTGAACCAGTTTGATTTGCTGCAGGGAACATACGCAGAATACACGTACATACATACATACAAGTGTACATACGGCCATAGGTGCATATGTATGTACACCAAAAATATGTTTAAAAAAAGGCAGGACAATTTTCTCAAAAATGTTCAATTAGTAAAAATAAAATTCTGTAGTCGAAAGCAGTAGTTTGGAGCTCTTCATTGAAAAAGTTAAAAGGTACCTCAGGAAGAATTTAGTGCAGAATTAAGGATGATGACTCCAAAACTTCAGGACATATTTTCTATTACTCTCCGATCTTAGCCAGAAAAGGATTATTCGGTTTTAAATCGCCAATGATAGAATTCTTTGTAATAAAGAATTCGCCTGTCAAGACCCTTTTAGGATTCATTAGGGAAGCCGAAGTTATTTTGGGGATTCTGGAATGGGGGTTCTCTCCTTGAGAGATGCAAAATAAATTTCAGGCCGCAGTATCTCCTGTTCTGTTCCACCTAAGTCTTAACTGTCATCGGTGATGTTAATGCTGACCTTGTAGAAGAATTCATTTTTAAATTGCAAGGTCAGAATTAACATCAGTGATGACAGGTAAGATCCAGATGGGTTCTAATATCACAAAGTTATTTTTGTGAAAATTGCAGATAGAGGCTATTGATTATAAGCCCTCGATATGTAAAAGCGCAGGAGTCAAAATATGACTAGAAAAAAAAACGAAATTGACCGCTGGTTAGAGCTTCGCGTCCGCTTATGGGAGATTTTTTTCATAACTAGACATGTTTGAATGCCTGTGTCCATTTATCGGAAAGTCCGTGTAAGGGAAAGCATTTTGTATGAAAAAAAAAACAAAAATTGAACAGCATGGTCCTTAAATATAAACAATTAAAGAGAGTGTCGTTACGTGACGAAAAATGGAAGTTGATTTTTTCTTTTCTTACAAAATAACAAAACTCTGCGAACTGTGGATGGCTCTTTTCATGAAACTTGTTTTAATATGATTTAAGAGTCTTTTGAATTAATGCAACTTGTTTCAATTTTCTTTTACAACCCCAAGTGTGAATCGTCACCTGACGCCACGTCCATCGTCATATGTTTGTTAATATTGCTTTTATTTAAATGAATTTTCAAAGCAAATAAAACATTCTAAATAAATGTTTCATAAATATTCTAGGTAAGCGGTTTTATAGCCTATTTTTGTGGGATTAAGTGCGTGTGTTGCTGACCTGTTGCGGTTGGACCGACACTGGTTTCTTTAAATACTTTATATATCAAATAATAGCTTAATTTATATAATATGTATTTGATTATAGAAATTTCCAATATAATCAATAAGGTGGTTTTTTTACATAAATTCCATTTTTGCAATACGCCATTTTTGAAATCCATGCCTTGGTTTTCGAGATATTTGGACTTAAAAAAATTCATAATTTTACCTTTGTTAAGAGAAGTTATACCGTTTTACTTGCCTCAACAACTTTTATCGACGTCGATATACATATTTTTTAAAATACTTTTGTGTTGTTATTTTTATTTACTTCTTCCAAAAATACTAATACAATAACTAATTTGTATTCATTGGTTGCCATCTAATTTTTAATGATGTCGTTGATTACGTCATCGTGATTAATTTGCCTCGAAACATCATTTTTACTGGTCAGTAAGCTGGGTTTTTATCAGCTTCAGTTTAGAAAATGACCTTTCAGCTTAACTGCTGGTGACCATGAGAGGTACATTCTTTATGGAACTTCTACATTTGGAAAGCAATATTTGACGTGGCAATCAAACAAAATTTAGTATATTCATGTTTCTTTCCTCTTAGCTTTTTTCACCTTTTTTTGAATAAAATTATTTCTAAAATGTAAATGTCAGAGATTATTATTTCGAGTAATAATAAAGCTTCCGACATCCAGTTCTGCTTTCAGATGTATCACCCCGTATTCCCTCATTCCCTAAATTGTTATCGAAGTCATTTTCGTATATCTCTAACAATTTTTTACTTGGTGCTAGCATTTCTAAATCACCGACCATGTCTAATTTGTTAACAAGCTCAAAACGTTTATGGACAAGTTTTTAGACCTAAATTCTCCTTCTTACAGGTCTATTCTGCGCTGGTAATAAAAAGTCTTTAACCGGTAAATAAAGTTCCTGTCAATTTTTAAACCCTTTTCGCATTCTCTGTAAATCCTCTTGTAACCGGTAAATTTTTTTACCATCTCATAAGCTGGTAACAAAGTATTGCCCCGTGAAATGGTGACAGGTAATAAGATCAACGGAAATAAGGTCAATAGACTTTATTTCCCACCCTGGTCAATTGACATTATTACATTTTTAAAAACGAAATAAAATCAATTGACATTATTTCTCTTTCAAACATTAAATGTGCTTAGCTTCGCGGCGGCCCGCATTAGCGCGCCACACCGCGCGCGCCGCGGGACCGGCATACCACGTCACGCTACGCCGCGACCCCCGGCCACCCCTTCTCCGTCTCCCGCCGTGCTGTAACGCAGGTGGATTTACTTTTTGTATACGTTGAAATAAAATTTGTATATATTTTAAACATCGAGGGCTTATATTCAATAATACCCTCTATCTGCACATTTTTCACAAAGATGAGATTCTAATATAAAAATCCACCCAAGCTTTAACTGTCATCAGTGATATTAATGTTACCTTATATAACGACAGGTAATAAGTCCCACATGGTTTCTAAAATCACAAATTAGTTTTTGTGCAAATTGCAGATAGAGGGTATTAATGAATTCAAGCCCTCGATATTTCACCTTTTTATATTTGTAAGTTATTGGAAGCAGGGATGCCAACTTGGCTCAAACCGTGCCATTTGTCCCTATTTTACTTCAAATGGCACTTAATTTTTCAATTTGGCATAATTTATTATTTCTCTCTTTGGCACATTTTGGCACTTTTTTATCCTCAATATGGCACCTCATAACTAAGGATAGTTGGCAGCCCTGATTGGAAGATTTCTGCTGTGTTTTGGGGCAACAACTTGTCTGCAGTAAAAAAGCATATAATTTGTGTTTCAAAAGTGTGTGAAAACCAATCAATTAACTTATATGATCTCGGTTCCACAAATTGCTGGCGGAGACATGAATACAGTGTAAGAAAATTCTTTTCCTATAATATATATAGATAGAAAGGTTGGTTTCTTTTCCACCCTAGACATTCCGAATTCGTTCAAAATATGCTAATTTAAAACACAGAATTCTTTCAGTGTTCCTCCGGGGTTTTTGGACATGGACTGTTTCATCAATTTAATAGTGTTCGCTTTATTTTTGTGGAAACGAAAAATGTTTTGCAAGTTATGGATCATTTCTACACTCTTTCTTCAAATATTTCTCGTATTCCAGCTGTGCGCATTTGTTTAGTTTTTCGCATCGTATTTTTACACATTCGTAATCTAAATTTTTTTTAATAAAATCAATTGGTGGTAGTTCATGATTGTGTGTGGATTAATATCACAACACTGAGTATTTGGCAATAACTTTTTTCATCTATTAAAAAACAACACTTAAGGGGTTATGTTTATTGTAAGAACAACATTTTTTCCTATGAATCGACATTAAGCATTATTGACGCTATTTCCATTTGAATGAGGAAATAGCATCAATGACGTTATTTCCAAATTTTTGTTGACTTTATTTCGCTTTTGAAAAGGTAATAATGTCAATTGACTTTATTTCGCACCAGCGTGGGAAATAAAGTCAATTGACCTTATTTCCATTGACCTTATTACCTGTCACCGTGTCCGGTTACAAAATCTTCGGTAACGTGCAGAATAGACCTGTTAGTACGAAGTATTACCACCAAAACTTGGAAAATTTCAAATGGAATGAAGAAAACGATTGTTTGCCAATCTGAGTTGAATGTAAAACCTTTGGAGCATC
This sequence comes from Rhagoletis zephyria, assembly GCF_001687245.7. Lineage (NCBI taxonomy): Eukaryota > Metazoa > Arthropoda > Insecta > Diptera > Tephritidae > Rhagoletis > Rhagoletis zephyria. Next base: position 13,249 of record NW_016171444.1, read on the forward strand.
ACATCGCGTAAAGTTGATAGGATTGCAGACATTCTTCCAACGTCGGATAGGAGAAGGGCAGAAATTCCCCGATTTTGAGAGAAAAAGTCGACAAATGTCCTGGGAACTTCGCGCGGATGCCAAAAAAAAAAACAAAAATTAATTTATAAATTAAAAATGGAGAAACTCGAATCTCTTGTCCACACTTAATTTAAGGTGCTCTCATTAAATTTTATTGCGTACTGCTTCAATGGTGCTTTTATTTATTAACACTTTAAAATGGGACTCTTATAAGCCAGGAATATTCCGAATGAAAATCTAAAATTTTAGCTTGTAAATATGTGCAAGGACTGTTCCCACCAAATTGTGTAACTTTTCAGCCACTAGGTCGCTATCATTTCATTACGGCACTGATTTATTCCACATATCGCTAGCTTCGAGTGACAAGTTGCTAAGTCCGCTGTTTATGAAAACCCATATTTTGATACAGGAGGCCGGAGGAATTTAAAATGCATTGCTGTATTCTCCGTTAAATTTAATGGAAGGATATTTTGCTAAGTCCCAGAGAAGCACCGAAAATCCTTATCGGCCAAAATGTACGAAATATTTCAATAAAGATCGAATTCCCCTTATTCGCACGGAACTTTGCTTTTCAAAAAATACCATCAAAGACTTTTAGAGACTTAAACCGAAATATTAAAATTATGTACATTGTACATGCATACTACGTTGCGAAGCAAAGTAACGATACTTTAAAATATACATATACATATGTAAATATGTAGAGATGGTCCGAGTTTGCATAGCCTTTGAATAGCAGTAGTGGTATTGCCACCTTTCGCAAATGCTTTAAAACAAAGTTTAACACCCGATAGATATTGTTCAAGGGAATTGTGTATGTATTATGTAACGTTCGGAAAGTCTGGGGAGGACATCTCATGTTATTTACTAACTAAGTATTTAAGAGAAACGTTAATGGTTATAAAACTCTTTCAATTTCCAAAGAGAGTTAAAAAACGATTTTAATTTTCAGAATTTTCTGTTTCTTCTCTTACAGAATGCATTACACGAGATTAACTTTGAAACGTTTTGCAAGGAAATCGCTCTTTGTCCACAATTGCGCTCTCCAGTCTTCGGGCACCAGCCACCACCGCACTCCATACGCAGCCACCTAAGTTTCAACCTCCGTCAGTTGCTGCATCGCTCAC
>NW_016171445.1:0-14432 GCF_001687245.7 Rhagoletis zephyria
TTCTGAAAAGACCAGAAGTTACTTAAATGATTTACCAGCAAAAAAAAAAGAGTGTTAAGCAAACTGGAAGGAAACGGAATTTGAAAAAGTTTCATCCTAAAACTTTAAAACAAATAGTGCGGACGTGCCAAAAAACATTACCACATAATTTCATTAGAAAGCACATACATACACTCACTACAAACTTCCAACAAAATAAAGCAAAGTACAAAATAACCAAACTAAAATCACTCATACGCCCTGTTGAGTCGCGTACTTCAATGCGCACAGCAGCAGAGGTAAGCACTGGCGGCAAACAAAGAATTGTGCACGTGTGAGTAATGAAACAACGGTTACAACGGCAACGATGGGCGTCATTAGTACGATTACTAATGCCCATTTGTAACACCGTTATATTTACGCTTCTGTTTACATTCAACAATTACGACAGTGACATTACTCATACGCCATGTGCGCTTTGTTTTTACGCCTGCACCTATGTACATACATATGTACATATGTATGTATGTATGCACAAACAAATATGAGTTGAATATTTATGCTTGCACCATGAGTAATGGTTATCCATTTAAAAGTGTGTAGGTGTGTAGGTGTTTTTCTTCTCTACAACATCCATCCAGGCAAATTCACATACAAATACACAGCCATTCATAAATATGCAAAATGTCACTGAAACTCAAACAATTATATTTTTCCTACATTGCTGATGAAGCATTTTTACCAGAGGTCAGTCAGGTTCGTTGCTTCTCCCTTACGATTTTCATTCTCTATTTACACGGCGTTTTTGTTCCGGCTGTGCGCTTTATGTTATTCATTTCCATTATTTCTTTGTTTTATATTTGAGTTTAATTTAAGCGTAATTTTGTCATAATTTGTTAGCTCACTTAAGCAGTCAGTACAAGCAGTCTGATATTGTTTAAAGGGGTTTTCAATTGGCGCGCGTAGCTTTTTGGCGATCTGTGGTGGCGATGTTGTTTTCGTGGCGTCTTTCTTTCAGCCACTGATGCCAAATCAACTTAGCAAGTTATACAAATGAGCACCACGTCCATATCATACAATTTCATTATCAAAGTGAGTGCTCGTTAGGGAATACCTTGCGCGCATTGCGCACTTTTTATGGCAAACGCTCTCGCTCTTCCCAGTCAACAATCCAAACGATAACGATAAATTGGTAAACGATTTAATTAGCTTTGTACAATCTAAACCATCATTATGCACAATAAATAGGGTAGCGAATGGAAATTCGTAACTACATCCCTTCCTGAGACTTAAAAACGCCCAACATTAATTTGAACCCTTNTTGAGCGGCATTTCTGTGTGACGCCGTTCATTGCGTGGCCACCGCCTAAGAGTTCCTACCACCATGCACTCGATGTGAATTCTAACAAACACATTTATTTCAGCAACCAAAGTTCATGATGGCGTCCGAATTATTGTAAAGCTGCATCATGATTTATTAAATCAATTTCAATAGGCCGTTACCATCTGAAATCTATCGAAGGCTTGAAGTATATACATACGTAAATATGTACAATGTGTACACACGTCACTATTAAAACCTACGTATTTTCCTGTTGGCTAGTACAAATACAATTTCTTTACTTTCTCCTACATGCCAACATACATATGTGGGTAAATAAATACATGCCCTCAAAGCGGCACGCGAATGCAATTTTATTTACTTTATTAGTATTGGGCTTAAGGTATTTCATGTCCGCTTTATTTTGCTATTTTTGCTTTCTTGGCTTTTTCCTGGGTTTACTGGAGCAACTTGCTGCTCTATGCCCTTACCTGACTAAGCAAATTTGCACTTGATTAAGCATATTATTTGTTTTGTGATTACCTTTATTGCCCTAACTGTGTTAGTCTCAGTGATTCAATGAAGTGTGAAGAGGACCATTACGAGTAAAGTTAATTTTTTGTACAATCTTCACAGATTTTCTTAAACGATTTAGTAATTGAGGAAGAGCTTTGCTAAATTTGTTTACATTTTCCGCTCGCTTTATGCGAGATTGTTTATGCACTTAAGTAAATCTTTTAGTTATCATTCCAAAACCAAAGAGAACTGCTTGCCCAAAGGCAGAGGTTACACAAATTGGTTGTATGTGAATACACTACAAATTGGGAGGAGAAGCTCGGCCAAACACTTAGCAAGAGTGTAAGTGCCAAATATAAATTTCTGAATGCATCCAAAAATTATTACTTCTTGTTTTTTTTTACATTTTTTTTTTTTATTTTATATTACGCTCTATTGCGAGATATAGATATTTATATGGAAAGACCTGGAGAAAATGTCTGAAATTCACTAATATTTAGCAAATAAATGAACACATTTATAGGAACCTTTTTAATGGCAACCTACGTAACCCATGACCCTCTTTAAAACATACATATATATGTATATGCAATTTAGAAATATCGTTCATATTAAGGAGATGCAAGTCCTAAAATTGCCACGCCCATTTCTATGGATGAATCGCCGTAAGCAAAATTCTTCCCGAACAAGCATTTTTACTGGATGGGTATTCTATCGGAATTCGCAAAATAAATTACATTTTTTTTTTTTCCTTTTACTTTTACTTAAACCCCCTTGGGGTCATAAGATAACAGTTGCTTTGGAACTATTTTTAAATATTGAAATGATTAGATCAAAATAGTACTGACATAAATATAACACACTAATTATCCTTACCCTTCAGCTCTTATATGGATTAATTCTCTTACTATAGATCACTTATACTACATTCGCCTTTCATCAACTACGACATCGCTCTACTTCTATCGGCTAGTTAATAATGCGCCACATGGAAATCCATTAACCGCACATTAAAGTTTCTTGCACGCATATATTTCTTTATTTTAACATATTTGCTCGTATGTATGTACATTAAGTCATACCACCTAACAAACAAACAAAAAAAAATCGCTGTTCATCCCTGAGTGTAAAGTATCTTTGCAAGGCAACTTCCAATCAAAAAAAAAATATTGTATTTTGAAAAATTTTAAAAGGCGATTTTTCGGTGACAGCTGCATACATACGTACATTCGGCAATAATTTTTTTAACATTTTTATTGGAATAACCGAAATACCTCCTTGGCAAAAGTTTAATAATTTTTGGGAAGTTTTAATTTACTTTCATTAGGGTAGTACGTTATGGTGACAGGAACTGAGATCTGATGGGTAAGTACTAGAATAAGCTCAGTGCACTTTGGGATGAAAATCAGTGTCTCCTGAAGGCTAGAACATCGACATATAATATTTTACCGCTACGTTCCGCGAAAAAAAGCAATTCGAAATACTTTAGATTCGAAGGTGTAATTGAACTTTTTTTCACTGGTTGGGTCTAATGTACGTACATAAATAAAAGCTCACCGCCTACAACGGTCATTTAAACACCCTCTGGCATTTGTCGCCTATGGGGGTATGGGTCACACAATTTATGCTATTGTTGTTGCAGCATTTAACGATAAGCTAAACTTGACTATTTTATTAAATATTATGGTGTCGTATAAAAACTAAAAGCTTCTTAATGGCGCATAAAAAGTATTAAATTAACTGACCGCGCTCGCGTTTAATAGTTGACGTAAGACCAGTAGTATTATTCATGTACGTACGTATAAATGTGTGTCTGTATAAGTGACTGGTTGTATTTATAAAAGCACGGTTACTGGCACTTATTCTAACATTTCCGTTACATGCGTTTAAATAAGTGGTCTTATGCAACGCTTCCGATTGCAGCTGTTTTAAATTTCCAAAAAAAAAAAAGAAAGTTTCTTTCTTTGCTAGGCGAATGTATAGCATGAGTTTTTTTACCAAGCAGGGCATTTGTTCTCTGCATCATCTTATTCCACCAGCTGAATTCCCAAAAAGCTCATAGTCTCCCTTGGTTGCGTTCAGAGCTTCTCTAGGGCAGTGTTGCCGTTTTAGCCCTTTGGTGGCTAGATTTAGCTACCACATACTTTTTTTGGCCACATAAATTTAAAATTGCCAATAGCCCTTTTTTTAGCCCTTTGGAAAATTTACTCATCCTTGACATGAGAAAGTTGCATATGTTTAATTTGATCTACTTTTTTTTCATTTATCTAAGAGATGAATTTTTTTATCTAAGAAAGACTCTATGTGTGTGTATATGTATTGTTGTTCCTTACGCTTTTACACAAACTATAAAAGGGTTAGGGCCGTTAACTTATCTATTAACGATTAAACGGCCCATGCTCGCGCCATCAACAGCCGATTGACCGTATATATTCTTGCGGTGTGATTGTACCAGCATGCTCTGGTGTCGTTAGCGTGAAATTAGCTCATTTTTTAAGGAAAAAGTGTTTTACCGAAAATATCTTGCACTACATATATACTATATGAGTCAATGCCTTGTTTGTGAAAAAATTAAGAAATTTCGGTTCTAATCATTTGGCTCCATCCTGGACCTCATTTGTAAAGAAATAAATATTGTACCAGCTTGCTGGTATGTTATATGCTTCGAGCCTGATGGTACATTCTCTTGATAGTGCCAGCAAGCAGGCAAGCTGTGGCTAAGCCACAACTAATTTTTTTTAGCTCTTTTAAGCCCTTTTTTTAAAGGAATTTGGCTACAACTAAAAATTATTCGCGGCAACACTGCTCTAGTGTCATATGGTGGGGTTTGTTGAGCAAGCAAACAGTTGGGCTGCATTGTATGGCTCAGTTCCACTTGATGGGAGGTATCTGGTATTTCAAACTATAGCACTTTTTTGTACAAATTGAGACGGCACCAGGCTGGCAAGACTTGGACTAGTGTGGATCTCGTCTTCCGCGGTTATTCAATAACTTCAACGGAGATAGCCTTCTAGCTCTAAATAGCTAGATATTAATCCATCAAAGCTGTGTTGGGCGATATCTCCATTCAGCTGGCTGAATGTCTCATGCGTGCAGGAATGGTGGTGCTCTGCCTGTCCAGTCTAAGTATGGAGCGTTATTATGTCTGTTGCATCCCGATTTGGCAGGAGAAAATTGTGTTCTTTAAGCCTGTTCACACTGTCAAGATATTCGCTGTATTCAAATTGGTTTGAGGTATTACCACAAATCCACACTCGCCCTTGTAATATTTTGTGCACAGAAAGTTCTTTTTATTGTGTTAGTACGAACAGAATTTGAAATTTATTGTCACAAAACACGGCAAACGTTTATTTGAGAGTGTATTAGTTTCTTGTCTGTAATGGCGGGGAGCCGGCTGATTAAAAGTTTGTTTACGCTCTTCTATCTTTTGCCAAAAGAAAAAAAACGCATGCTGCATCACATAGAAAGCTCCGTCTGAAGGTTAGAGCACTCCATGTCCCTGGTGCCCGCAGTCCATCCCGGGTCGGTATAGTTGGCTTCCATCGTTTTTGTGGTATCATCCGTTAAAATAAAAGATCTCTGTGCTTTCTTAAATGTTGACTGGAAAATAATTCTGTTTCAGCTTGGTTTCGTTCTTTCACATGTAACAGAGTATACCTGTGTATGTAGTTCAACGTCTAAGCTTAATTATTACTATTTCCATAGTGTCTTTTATTTGTAAAAAAATTCAGCTTATCCAAAATGGAAAGCGGCTCGTCGATTTTTTTAAACAGAAGTCCAGATTTGATTGCCTCTTTTGCTTAGCACAGAAAATCGTTCAGAAACATAGCATACGTAGCCATGTTTTTCTAAGCGGTCGCAATTTGTATGCCTTTGTACCAAGCCTAGTCCTACTGTACATACATATAGTACTTTTAAATCGTAGAGCCTTTAGTATACTAAATCAATCATCTACAGTTTTAAGTAGTCTTGGGATACCGCAAAAAAAGCGACCAGAAGAAGAAGATCTACCTCTCCTTTGAAATCGCTATTGAGTGGTCGGGGGCGGACATACAACCGGTATTCGTCTCTCGATCTGGGTGGCTTCTCGTCTGCTTGCGTTTTCTAAAGGCAACATAGCTGAACAGAACGCCAAACGCATTAAAGCCAAATGTGGTCTGGAAGGAAATATTACTTCCCCAACTAGAATCGAACTGGTCCCGAAATGGCGCCAATTAACGAAATCTAACTTACTTTTAATATTAAGGCTGGAAAGTGTAGTATTTTTGAGATTACGCGTGTAGTTGATAAGCACACTGCCTTTGATCTCATTCATTCACGCCCACCTCCCGATACAAAAAAAAAAAAAAAATGTGAGTGAACTGCTACAGTAAAATCTCAGGTTTCTTATAAACGAGTATTAATTTTAACCAAGTCTGTTTACTTGCGAGAATATCAAGCTTACGTGCGTGCCCTAAGAAATTTACTTAATCAAAATTCTTAATATCAAATTTAACACCATCTCTTGTAAAGTATTCCCTTACGAGCAGCCAAAAGTGTTTGATGTATCCAAATAGTAAACATGAAACCAATGTGGATAGCCGCAAGTGTCATGCAAGCAGGCGGATGTTTACATAAGAGAACGAAGAAGAGGAAGGTAGCTACATACATTCACACGTTACCATTAATAGCAGTCAGCAGTTCACTCCTTTTTACAAGCATTTTTCTTTTATTTCAACAACTTGTAACTTGCAACTTTTTGCTTGCTACACATTTAACCTTTATTTTCTTTACTCTATAATACTCTTAAACAAACACTTAAGTTTAGTTGCCTTCCCATTTGATCAACCCAGTTGGTTGCGCCTTTTCAATTTTCGCTACGCCGATTATGCGCATCGACCATTATCAACCCCCTAGGTGCTAATTTAATCATCATTTCCATCATTATCATCAACTTCTTCATCTTACTTTCAAATTGTTCCTTTGTTTGGCTCTTTCGGTTGTTGTTCCAATGGACTTTGTGGTGGTCACTTTGTTGGTGTGTCTGCGGATTTCGTGTAGTTACACTTGCTATTCATATATAGTTCCTTTGCCATTGTGGTTGCCGGCATGCCATTTAAAACAAATAACAAAACACTTAAACTTTTTAGATTATTAAAAATTGTATGCCGAAAAAAAAAAATTTCTTTGTTTTTGAACTTTTCCTCACTATAGGGTGTCTGGCGTGGGATTGCTCAGTTACAATGGGGGTAGAGAAGGCTTCAAAACTTTCAGCTACGAGTAAAAAAAAAAGTTAAAATGCTTAGAAATAAAGAGGACACATATTTAACGAATTCTAACAGTGGAATATAAACATTTTCATATCTAGGTAATTCCACGCCAAAACACATGCAGCTCTGCCCGAAAATGATAGAGACCTATCGTTATTGTAAAGATGTTAAAAGTTAGGTAATTTTTGGTAGAATTTAAAGCTATGGCCCCGTCGGAATGGGTACTTTGCGTACGTTCCATAACTGCTGACAGTTGTATAACCTTCCGTTTACACAAGACAAGTCAGTTGAGAATATGTATTAATTGTCAAATTGTTTGAGTAAAGTAAGCGTCCAGACAATAAACTGTCTTCGAAAAGCCATAGACAGTGACGAAGACATCAAGAGAAGTGTGAATATATTAGTAAAATGAATGAAGTGTGAAGGTTTTGCTATTTTACCTGCAAAACTAACTTGTGTAAACCCCTAAGACGCGGCCATAAAGAACAGCCGATTTTTGTTTGCAGATGCAACACCTTCATTGTGGCGTATCTCTACGTTAAGTACGCCACTTCCTTCGCATACTTTTCCGTTATTGACGTACAAGTACCTATTCTGACGGGCCTATTACGCGGCGCTTATAAACAAAAAAATTAAAAATTCAGTACTAAGTCATCATTTTCCGATGAAAATCCAGTTAGGCGACAAAAATCTTAAAAAAAGGTGGCTGTATATATTTTTGCAGTCACTGAATCCGGGGTCAGTTTGGTCTCACGAGATCAATATCGAGGGCATTTTTGAAGGTCAAACTCATTTTCTCATTTTCTCAATTTGACCTTTGAATAACCTCGTGAGACCAAACTGACCCCAATTAAAATTTAACTTTGCATCAGACATCCACCCGACACTTCTACAGCGTTTATTTTCCTTTATTTGATTATCGTTGCTGTGGAAACCCAGCTTCTCTTCTGCATTCGAATGACGCGCTATAAAAAAAAAAATCTTGAATAACAGCTCGCAAAGAGAGGATCACTTGGAAAAGCTCTACATGAAAGCCGTTTTTAGAAAACCTTCATATTTTGAATACTAGCTGTTCATAATCCACTTTTTAGCACGTTGGAATGATTTGCCAGTGCAAATTGCTTCAGTGAAAAGAAAAATCCAAAGACAAGGTAGCTACATCGCGGCATAGGCTAAGAAGGACTCTATCGCCTTATACAGTTGCAACGCTCGGTAAGAAATGGTCGTATCCCTTTGACTAATGGACTGGATCTACACAGCGTTCATTTATTTATATTTTTTCTATAAATACCTCTGAAATGTTTTCAATGACAACGACGGGAGGCTTATACACCAGTATTTTTTTGGAAAACATACAGCTGCTTTTACCTGGCTAATTGTTGAACGCAGCCAGCTAAGACGCTTTCCCTCCTTTAGTGTGATGAGGAGTTCGGTTGAGACGACCTTCTTGCGATAGAGGTACATTCCGGTTGGTATCCGTTTTTGAAGCGCTGTAACGCCTAATAGAGCCGCTATTTTCGAAACCTGGTTGGGTATCAAACAGAACGGAGATCCTTCCCAATGCTGATGGAGCTGTTCGTATTGATCAACGTCATTTCCTGCCCCTCAAGAATTCTTATTTGCTTTATCCTGATTGCTGATGTCTAAGTCCTACGACATTTCTGCGTGAAAAATTGCAGAATAAAGTATGTTTAAAAATTCCAAGAGGAGTAACCATTTACATACATAATGTCAGTTCATTTACTGGATATTTTGCAGTAATTTTGTTTATTAAGTTCCTACAAGAATCGAGCAAAGTAACATTACAATAAACTAACTGCCTTCCATCCAATTAAGTTCGTAATTACTCCATTGATTTTATAGCGTTGAGTCGTTGCTGATACTTGCTTTATATGAATTTTGGCGCGCATTTATTGGCGTTTTAGCGCAATCAAATGCCAGCCAATTTTAATTAGGACACTTCCTTTAAGTACAGCAATAAATGGGTATCTAATAAATGTGGTGTAGATTGCGGACTACCACAAATGAAAAGCAAGCACTAAATTGCAACTGCGAAGCTTTATAGCTTTTAAAGCAAAAGTTCGTCAACTTTCCTGGTTAATTGAAGCCCAATATACTGCTACTTAGATGCCGGCTGATGGCACAGTAATAACCATTATTGANTGCAAATGAAAAGCAAGTTTTTACTATGGAAATATGCTGAAGTCGATAGCACTAAATTGCAACTGCGAAGCTTTATAGCTTTTAAAGCAAAAGTTCGTCAACTTTCCTGGTTAATTGAAGCCCACTATACTGCTACTTAGATGCCGGCTGATGGCACAGTAATAACCATTATTGATGTTTCCATTTCTAATTTGCTCTATGATTTTCTAATGTCGCACAACTACTTCCAGCAACTGTGAAAAAAGTCGAAAAAATTTACTTGTTTGTACATTGAAAGAAAATGGGAAAAAAGTAATTGCAACTTTTTACACTCTTACTCTCAGAGACTACATAAATCGATATTCTTTTAGCAATTAGNATGTTTCCATTTCTAATTTGCTCTATGATTTTCTAATGTCGCACAACTACTTCCAGCAACTGTGAAAAAAGTTTAAAAAATAAACTTGTATGTACATTGAAAGAAAATGGGAAAAAAGTAATTGCAACTTTTTACACTCTTACTCTCAGAGACTACATAAATCGATATTCTTTTAGCAATTAGTCACATCATTGCACAATATCAAAGCTAGAGCCGACGGCCCNTTCCAGCAACTGTGAAAAAAGTTTAAAAAATAAACTTGTATGTACATTGAAAGAAAATGGGAAAAAAGTAATTGCAACTTTTTACACTCTTACTCTCAGAGACTACATAAATCGATATTCTTTTAGCAATTAGTCACATCATTGCACAATATCAAAGCTAGAGCCGACGGCCCACGGCGTCCCGAAAGTTCGTTCTATTTTAAATTCAAACCCGCCATAATTTTCTGGTAGGAATCAATTTGTTTGTCAAAAGTTTTTCTTAGAGCTAGGATTTTATTTGATACTTATGTAGCTATTTGATTTCATTTTTCAGTGTTTCAATTCTCCACTGCGCATTGGGGGGTTCCGCCACGTAAATCCAATGACCAATGAAAAGACCAAAGGAGCCTTGGAGTATTATCGGAAAATGCAATGGTCGGGGCATGGCTGCAATAGCCTGATCGAATCTTCTATCAGAAAATTTGGCAGTAATCAAATGCTTTTAAGACCAAGGCTAGCTATTGCAAAGATGAAGAAGGAAATCTGGTAGCAGATGTCTACAGCGAATTTGAGATATGAAATGAAAACTTCTAATTGCCTTTGAATGGTGACACAGAGGGGTGCGTTTGGTAAAAACAAGAACACAACACCAATGTATATGCACGAAGATCACGGCCCTCTTCTCGACGAAGATAAGGTGAGAACAGCAATAACGTGGCTTAGAAATAACACAGAGAATGAATTGGAGTTCGTATGAAGCCCGTAGCGAACCTTTCTAGTATTATTTCTCAATAAATACAGCAGAAATTTTAGCTGGCGGGCCATTCTGATCGCCTCTGTAGATAAGATTCAACTTCCGTTCAAAATCCATGTCTCCTCTTAATTTTCGCAGCGAAAAAGCGCAGCTAAAATATTTGTCGCTGAATACTTGCATCATTCCTGCCCTATGGAAATCTTGAGCAGCGGTCCAACTACTGAAACCCGTGGAGTGTTCTTTTTTCCCCAGTGAAAACTCTTAAGGTCTTACTTGGCCCAAGCTAAGTACTAAATAGCGTGGTTTACAAAAAACGCACTACCCAATTATAGGACTTACCGCCATAAATCTTTATCAAACCCGCATCTCTGAGGAAATTATACTACATACCGGCATACCCATACATTACCGGCATTGCACTTGCCCTGTCTCAGGAAGAGTAGTCGAGTATTTTAAGATATATCTCGATTCCTTTTAGCAATTAGCCTTCCCCCATTCCCTGTAAAATCAACGGCCATTTCTTTACTGTCTAGACGAAGGAAGACAAGCTACAATTAGGCAATCGCCGCTGGTACACCCATACGGAGGCGTCGCTTAACAAATCCGAAAACGTAATCACCACAGCCAACTACTACCATCGCTCATCGCAGATGAAGAGTTAGCCGCTTTGAAAGAGTTGCATAACTGTGGCGCAATCAGAATACTGTAGCAAGTTTTTCCTAATAAAAGATTCAATTTACATTTTTTACATTTCTCTTGATTTAAAATTTCTGACCTTTATCGGCCATAATTGTTTATCTTGAAAAAAAGGACACGTGCCGAATTACTCTTCAATGCTTTGTTTTGCAATTGNGCGGCGTCCCTAAAGCTCGTTCTATTTTACATTTAAGCCCGCCATAAGTTTCTTGTAGGAATCAATTTGTTTGTCAAAAGTTTTTCTTAGAGCTATGAGTTTATTTGTTATTTATTTATGTAGCTATTTGATTTCATTTTTCAGTGCATCAATTCTCCACTGCGCAACCTTAACACCCTTAGAAGGGAGAAAATCTTATATTCTGGATATTTTTCTTTTTTGTCTGCATTAGTTTCCCCAGCAATGGATTGTTGACGTTTTGGGGGTTCTGCCACGTAAATCCAATGACCAATGAAAAAACCAAAGGAGCCTTGTATTATTATCCGAAAATGCAATGGATGGGGCATGGCTGCAATGGCCTGATCGAATATTCTATCAGAAAATTAGGCAGCAATCAAATGCTGTTAAGACCAAGGCTAGCTACTGCAAAGATGAATATGGAAATCTGGTAGCAGATGTCTAACGTGCATTTGAGATATGAAATGAAAACTTCTAATTGCCTTTGAATGGTGACACAGGGGGTGGTTCAAAATCCATGTATCCTCTTAAGCTCAGCTAAAATACTTGTTGCTGGATACTTGCATCATGCCTACCCTATGGAAATCTTGTGCAGCGATCCTACTACTGCAAACCGTGGAGTGTTCTTCTTTCCCCAGTGAAAACTCTTAAGGTCTTACTTGGCCCAAGCTAAGTACTAAATAGCGTGGTTTACATGAAACGCACAGCCCAATCATAGGACTTTCCGCCATAAAACTTTATCAAAACCGCATCTCTGAGGAAATTGTACTAGTAGAAAAGGGCTTGCCATACATTACCGGCATTGAAAGAGTAGTAGAGTATTTTAAGATATATCTCGTTTCCTTTTAGCAATTAGCCTTCCCCCATTCCCTGTAAAATCAACGGTCATTTCTTCACTGTCTAGACGAAGGAAAACAAGCTACAATTAGGCAATCGCCGCTGGTACACCCATACGGAGGCGTCGCTTAACAAATCCGAAAACGTAATCAACATAGCAAAGTCTCAATTTTCCCCATTAGGGTCGTAATTTTAGCTTAGCTCAGCTGTCACCACAGCCAACTACTACCATCGCTCATCGCAGACGAAGAGTTAGCCGCTTTGAAAGAGTTGCGTAACTGTGGCGCAATCAGAATACTGTAGCAAGTTTTTCCTAATAAAAGGTTCAATTTACATTTTTTACATTCCTCTCGATTTAAAATTTCTGACCTTTATCGGCCATAATTGTTTATCTTGAAAAAAAAGGACACGTGCCGAATTACTCTTCAATGCTTTGTTTTGCAATTGAATCCATGGAAAGTTGTAGCGAGCGAGGCATTCTGATTAAAGACATTGCCACACGGAGACTTAAGCAGTTGACGTAAAAATAACACAATAATTTTATATGTGAACGAGTGTATGTATATTTGCGCATACAAATGTAATTTTACAACCTAAGAAGTGAATTATCAACACACTTTTGCGGCTTTATTCTTACACTGTAAACAACTAAGCATTAGTGAACGAGCAATGTAATGTATTGGTTTTCCAGTAGTCGTCAATAAGTGTTGCAATGGTTCGCATGGCATTAAGAAAGATTTAGGCCGAGCTGCTCATCTGGTTTTTGGTAGCAATAAGAAAATTTTCTTACGACAGCTGGAATCTATTGGTTAAGTAANAAGTTGACGTAAAAATAACACATTAATTTTATATGTGAACGAGTGTAAGTATGTTTGCACGTACAAATGTAATTTTACAACCTAAGAAGTGAATTATCAACACATCTTTAGCGGCTTTATTCTTACACTGTAAACAACTAAGCATTAGTGAACGCGCAATGTAATGTATTGGTTTTCCAGTAGTCGTCTATAAATGTGCAAATGGTTCGCATGGCATTAAGAAAGATTTAGGCCGAGCTGCTCATCTGATTGTTGCTAGCAATAAGAAAATTTTCTTACGACAGCTGGAATCTATTGGTTAAGTAAGTTTGTACACAGCAGTAATGCATGCAGAGTTTTGTCATTTCCTATTATGAAAAGTGACAGCTAATGAGGCATTTCTCCAAGTGTAAGACTACTTCTTTTGCTAATTATGACTCNAGTTTGTACACAGCAGTAATGCATGCAGAGTTTTGTCATTTCCTATTATGAAAAGTGACAGCTAATGAGGCATTTCTCCAAGTGTAAGACTACTTCTTTTGCTAATTATGACTCAAACTCTCGAATTTCTGACTAGCACTTCAAACGCCCCCCCCCGAAACCCCTTCCAGAATCAAAACTCTACGCGACCCCTTGATCTATTGCAGTTGCCAACGAAATTTTTAGACGCGCCCTTCTATCATTGCTGCTGCCGCCGATGTGGGTGAATCAGGTGCAACCGCCCGTCACTCAATTCGAAACTATAGTCTGCACGGTTTTAATTAAAATTCGCGACAAGCCTTTTGTTTGTGCCACATCGATTTTAACCGCATCAATAAATACGCTGCACACGATTACAATTGCAAATCGACATTACCGTGACAAGGACTCAATGTGGGTTGGATGGAGGTTGTAAAGAGCAAAGTGCATGAAATTGCTAAATCGTATTTCAATGCAAGTGAATGTTTTTCATATGAAGAATTTGAATGTAAACATTTACAAACATAAAATATATATATATACTAGTGAACCAGCATGGCGTTAAAATGCCCAGATTTGAATTTCAATAATCTAAAAAATATTCCAAATGTTGGTCAGAGTTATAAGCGATTCGAGTGCAATATTTAATCTGAGACCTTTGAGCCGTTTTTGAGTGAAGAGAGGTCTCCATCAAATTTCAAATCACCCTATACAGATGAAAAAAGTTCTTAATTATTTAAAAAAAAAAATGAAGCTTCATCGCACATCTAATTAATCTGATCTATCGTCTTTGAAATTCGAAAGAACGCTGCAAATCGAATGACTATCACAAAAAATGCCTTCTCGTATCTACATTACAAGGTGGCCAGCCTAGATCTCTCCGTAGATCTCTTTCGTCTGACATTGTGATACACATGTACTTCAA
>NW_016171447.1:0-5277 GCF_001687245.7 Rhagoletis zephyria
ATGACCTTAGGGGCTGCCCTTCGGTCACGCTGGGCCCTGACGCAGGGCGAAACTTTCGTTGCTGCTTTGGAGCAGCCGGGGCGCAGATCGAGGTCATTTGCCCCGGTCTTCGATTTACTCGCGGGAGTGGTCCTCTGGTTGTGCGTGGAGGACTTTTGCTCGACCACTGCACCTTGAGTTTTTAGTGTGCCCTGGATGGGCATGGGGGAGGGGGCCTTCCGCAGCTTTTCCGCCGGCTTCGACTTTCCCTCATGGGGTATAGTACCACCGGCATCCCTGGAGGTTCGCTTTCCCTCTGGGGGTTTAGCAATCCTTCCAGCTTCTGTGGAAGCCCGAAGCTGCTGGGCCGTTCAGGCCCTCTCGGTTCCGTCGATGCGGTTTCCGAGGTGGTTGGTGTTTTGGACTTTTCATCGCCGTATCCAGCGGCGGCACTACCCGTGCAGGGTTCCGAGGCTTCTTTATTTGTATTCATCTTTCATCTGGTTCTTTGGCCACCTACTGAGCCGAGGCCTTTCGGTGGCCGGAAAATAAGGAAAGGGGAAAAGACGGTCGACCACGGCAGAGCCCCATGCCGCAGCAAGTCCACCGTTACTCCTGGAGGCGGACAGGTATCCGGGAGGCGCCGTTAGAATACAGTCGGAAAGCCCCCTGACTGCAAACCTTCCAATGGGCACGGTGACGCATGACACCCTGGATTAGGGGGAGAGGGTAGATTTGACACCCTCCGGGTCTAGATCCATAGTGTTCTGTAGAAACAGGGTCACCTCTTGAAGGATGCATTTCGCGCACGATGGTCTCTATGTGGGAGTGGCTAAGCATACAGGGTCCCCTGTATGCTGTGTTACGCTTCATCCACACCCTGCATTCCGCTCGACCCCAAGATTTGGATAGCTTTAAAAAAATATTTTGGAAATAAACAAACAAAAATAGGATTTCGATATCTATTAAGTAAATTCCTTACTCTAAAATTTACGTGGCAACCCTATTCCGAAATATGCTGGAATGAATGGTACATATCTTAAGCGTATATGTACTATGTAAATGTATATGGGACATTTCACCTCAAGTGACCCAACTTTTGAAATCGATGTCTTCCGATCGAGATGAAACTTGCACCAAGGTTAGTCCTAATAAATCGTAGTTGTGGCACAAAATTTCAGCGGGATCGTTCAAACACACTTCAAGTTGGAGGGTCCAGAATTTTGACATTTTGGTCAAACAGTCCTTTCTTCGGATCCATATTACTAATTACCTATTTTATATAGAAACATGTTTCAGGAATGTTTTCGATAGCTTTCCCTTCAGTCTTTACAAATTTTATTTTTTTTAATTAAACTAAATTTTTGTGAATTTTTTTTTTTTTATTCAACAATTTTTATTGAGCTTGAGGCCGTTTTTAATGAAAATTTATTGTGGAAAAGCAACAATAATTTGAAAAAATGGTAGAAGTGATAGCTATTTCGGAAATCACCACATTTCCTCATCAGACTTCTTTCAGTAGGATTCGAACCGACGATCCCACTGACTCAGCCAGTTGCCTACGCACTGTGCTAAGTTCGCCTTGTAAATTATCGTTGCTTTTTTCCCACTTTTTTATTTGTTAAAGGTGTTCCTACACGTTATGTATTTGCATCTGTAAATGTAACTTTTTCAATACATATGTATGTAATTGCGTATTTCTGTCAAATTCACAGTCTTTATTTAACTATTTAAAAATACGTTCTTTGAAAACGAAAGAAACTAAACTCAGATAATTCTATCTGTGTGTCAGATGAAAATAAAAACATTTCTACTTCGTATGTACGTGCATCTGCTTTGTACAGAAACAAATCTAATTTGCCTTTACAGGATATGTTAACATTTCCATATGTAAAGAGTGGCATGTACACATGGAAATACATATCGTGTAAGAACACCTTAAGCCAACACAATCAAGCGCAGCTATTCCGCTGCAATTCACACTTGCTCATTTTTACTTCTTTTTGCTTTAATCCCTTCAACAAAAAAAACACGTATCTTGAGATACACGACGGCTTTCTGACGGCTTGATATCAAAATCCCCTACGCTATCAAAACGGATGCGAATTTGTGGATCGTGCAGGAAAGAGCTCCGTAAATTGAAGGAATTACCGACTTCGAAAAGTAATGAGCCTTGTGAAGACGTTGTTCTAGATGGAGACGATAATGATTCTGAGAATGATGACCGAATTTCCGATGACGATAGTTCCAACTTTACGGAAGAAAATATGAGTTCNTAAAAGTCCTTGAGCAAATAAAAGAAAAGTACGAAACTTCAACTAGTAGAGCCATCTTCTTCATACTTTTCAAATATTGTGCTAGTAGGTATGCAAGTCTATTACTCAAAAAGCGAAGCTATTAAGAAAGTGTTTGGATGCACAAAGTCGAATACCTGCTGTGTTAGACTACGAAAAGTCTTAATCATCGTTAAACACCGGACTTGCAGTATCGAGGGTACGAAACTATGGTTAGGCATGTTATATACCGTTGGAAAGGTAAAATTATATACTTTCTCATATAAGCTTTATTTTCAGGTTTCAGAAACACTTACACAATAATTAGGTCATACATTAAAAATAAAAAGACGCTGTTTCGAGTTACTAGACGCTCATTTTGATAGATAAGCAAGTCGCCTCTCACTAAGCGACCACAAAGCTCGTAAAGAAAAATACCTAAGCTTTCTTTTGAGCAAAAAAAAAAAAACAAAAATATTACCCCTTTTTGAAAAAACATTAAAATTATATTTTATTTAATGAAAATTTCAAAAAATCTATTTTAATTCAAAAAAATATAAAATTTGTAAAGACTGAAGGGAAAACATTCCTGAAAAAATTTTCTAAATACAATAGGTAATTAGTAATATGGATCCGAAAAAAGGACTGTTTGACGAAAATGTCAAAATTCTGGACCATCCAAATCGGAATGTGTTTGACCGATCCCGCTGCAATTTTGTGTCATAACTACTATTTATTAGGACTAACCTTGATCGGAAGACATCGATTTCAAAAGTTGGGTCACTTGAGGTGAAATGCCCCATATATATAAAAAATTTTGATTGAAAATAACAAAATAAAAGGAACAGTCCAGCGCCTTCTCCTTGGTCTGCAGGCTGTATCGGAGATACAGCCGCTAAATTTAAACGTAGAATACGTGGTATGGTTAAGAACATATCCAAGTCAAAAACGAAAGCACGCACTAAGAAACAAATAACGATAGCAAAAGCGATAATAATATCGATAGCAAAACCGATAACAAAATCGATTAAAATATCGATAACAAAATCTATAAAAATATTGATAAAAAAATCGATTACAAAATCAATCAAAAAATCGATAAAAAAGTCGATAACAAAATCAATTACAAAGTCGATAACAAAATCGATAAGAAAATCAATAAAAGTGTCGATAACAAAAGCGATAAAAATATCGTTAGCAAAATCGATAAAAATATGGATAATAAAACCGATAAAAACATCGATGGCAAAAGCGATAACAATATCGAGAGCAAAATCCATAAAAATATCGATGAAAAAACCGATAAAAATATTGATGGCATAATCGATAAATATATCGACAACAAATTCGATAAATATATCGATAACAAAATCGATAACACAATCGATAAAACACCCAATAACAAAATCGATAAAAAAATATCGATAACAAAATCGATAAAAATATCGTTCATTATATCGATAAGTTCCGAAAATATCGATATCAAAATCAGTAACAATATCGATAACAAAATCGATAAGAATACCGATAAGAAAAGCGATAATAATATCGATAGCAAAATCGTTAACACAATCAATAAAAATATCGATAAAAATATCGGTGGAAAAATCGATTAAAATATCGACAGCAAAATCTATAAAAATATTGACAACAAAATGTATCGATAAGTAATCAATAATGAAATCGATAACAAAGTCGATAACAAAATCGATAACAAAATCAATAAAAATATTGAAAACAAAATCGATAAAAAATATCGATTAAAATATCGATAACAAAATAGATAAAAATATCGATCATTATTTCGATAAGTTCCGAAAATGTCGATATTAAAATCAATGACAATATCGATAAAAATATCGATAACAAAACCGACAAAATATCGATTTTTATATCGATAAGTCCCGAGAATCCCGAAAGTCTCTAAAATCCCGAAATAGTTCCTAGATTGAGTCTCTGTGCCTCTATCTATATCCTTTTCTCTACAACTACCTTTATTTTAATCTTTCTTCCTCTATCTTCATCTATACTTTTATCGGTATCCTCATCCTCATCTTTTTCTTTATATTTATCTTTGTTTTTATTTTTATGTTTATCATATTCTTTATATACATATTCCAATTCATCTTTGCCCTTATATAAGTAAAGTGTTTAAATTTAGCTTGGTCTTCATTTTTGCCTTTATCTTTACGCAACTCTGTGTTTGTTTTTCTTTTTACCTTTGCCTTTATCCTTTTCTTTATCTATGTACGTACTCATCTTTTTACTTTTATTCTTGGATTGGTCTTTTTCTAAGTGTTGTTTCACTTCAAAAAGTTTTCTCGTATTATGCATACATCCCGAAATCCCGGGATCCCAATTTTCCTGATATTTTGGCATCCCTAGTATGTACATTTATAATACTAGCAGAGCACTCGACGTCGTTCGGGGTAAACAAATCAAAATATAAAACAGTAATACAAATATTCAGTTCAGCATAAATTAAAGGAGACAAACTATTTTCTTTGTTTATATTAAGGCATACTTTTAGCTTTATCGTGCTTGAACTAATACATATTGATCATCACTTGTACTACAAATCTTGTTCCATTATTAATATTAGGTGGATTAAGGTAAGATTAAAATTTTTAAATTAAAATTATTCTACTACGGTACATTCCGTTTAGCTGCCTATTCGATTAGCTGTTTCACGTATAGTTGCACTTTTCTGGTAGAATGCTTAATTCGGAAGGAGTTTTATTCATTAAGAATGAACCTTTTTCGTTTAACAGCATCGCGGGATTAAAAACCGATTTAGTTTCAAAATAATCTAAAGACGGTAAGTTTGCAAAAAAAGAAAACACACACACAGTTTTAAATATCCAAGTTATCTAATAGATGAATACATATATGTACATATATCCCCCTTTTACAAACTCATTTATATATACTTTACTCTGAACACCTCCCATAGATACCTATGTCTGAATACCAAATTTCAAGTTCATGTGACTTATGGTTCCCAATTTATGGCTGAATAAAAATT
>NW_016171447.1:11289-14429 GCF_001687245.7 Rhagoletis zephyria
CAAGCCAAACCAGATACATACACTGAGGAGCAAAACCGGAACAGTAATACCTAATGTGAATTTTCTTGCAATATATTCGCAATATATGAAGACTTTTTTGTAATCTAGTTTCGGAATTCACATTTCCAATGTTTATTTCATCAGAAGGTCTTAAAAACAATACTTAATACAAGCAGATAAAGAAGAAAATTGCAAAAAATCGTAGCAACAAGATTGTCCAGTTTTGCACCCGACAGAAAATTTTACCATTTGCTTGACTTTTAATAAATTGGCCATAACCAATTTGAATATTTTAACTTTTATGGTCATCTTGGGATACTTTCGCACAGGTTTAAGAAAAAATCTGTTGAGAACGCCCACCGGTTTTCCTCAACGCTATGCCCAAGGTCTTGCATGCGATTGGGCGAATTTTCGCAATTGAGCAGTTTCATTTTCAAACAACTCCATAAGTTTTCTGTTGAATCAATTCTGGGCTTTAAGCAGGTCACTCCATGATTATAAAAACTTGGGATTTATACCTATTTGGAACATAACAATGCTCAAATCAAAATAAAGCCCACAGCGCTGCAGCGATGTTGTTAAGGTTGGGTCGATTTTGTATGGGGGAAAATAAAAGGCATTTGACCGTATTTTAATAGTAATATCATGATGTCTTAGGTCTAAGCCAATTGTTATTGGCCACGAAAGATTAATTTAAAACTTATCTTTGTCCCGCGCAATTGAATCAAAATGTATGAATTTTGAAAATAGAATTTTGGCTTGTAATATCTGTGGAGTACGTTAATTGTTACAAACAGGACGATATATCAAATTAAAGGTAATTAAATTTAGTACCACACGTTCATTTATCATTTTTCAATAAGTCTACAAGTTATTAAGATATTAAGAAAAAACTTACAAAAACTATAATTTTCATTTGCGAACTTTCAATTCTTCATTACTTCTGCAACCAAGTGAAATATACAAAAAAAAAGACGAGATTTATTTCAAACGTTTTAATGCTTTCGGATGTTCATATAATATTAAAAGGACCATGGACTTGGTAACGCCGATTTGGTCAGTTTTCAAGATCGTGGTGAATGAAGTCAAACATGTATTGTCAAAGATTAAGAATCGTTTGATAATTTAAAAGTAGTTTCAAGCATATAAGTATTTACATACATTAACATAATACAATTAGGGTGAGACAGGCCCATTTTAAGTCCATTTAAGCAGTCTTCAAAATTGGCGCGGAATGGTTTCATTAGTCACCGAAGAAACACATTTTTGCCGTTTTCTAAATTTGCCGTTATATGAAAGTAGGGAACGTGCAATAAGTTTAGATATACATACTTAAATATTTTAGTTAATTCCATTATGTGAAAAAGTGAGGGTAAATGCAATACTCTTTAACATATCCTGGGAAATCCTCTTGATGACTCTCCAATTGGACGATATTGCTTTGCATTCAGCTTGAACGAGAAAAGTCACTCCCTGGCACACTTTTCTGTAATCATCCGGCTCTTTCATTTAAGGGTTATTTATACAATTGAATAGAAACTTAAAAAAAAANAGGTTGGGTCGATTTTGTATGGGGGAAAATAAAAGGCATTTGACCGTATTTTAATAGTAATATCATGATGTCTTAGGTCTAAGCCAATTGTTATTGGCCACGAAAGATTAATTTAAAACTTATCTTTGTCCCGCGCAATTGAATCAAAATGTATGAATTTTGAAAATAGAATTTTGGCTTGTAATATCTGTGGAGTACGTTAATTGTTACAAACAGGACGATATATCAAATTAAAGGTAATTAAATTTAGTACCACACGTTCATTTATCATTTTTCAATAAGTCTACAAGTTATTAAGATATTAAGAAAAAACTTACAAAAACTATAATTTTCATTTGCGAACTTTCAATTCTTCATTACTTCTGCAACCAAGTGAAATATACAAAAAAAAAGACGAGATTTATTTCAAACGTTTTAATGCTTTCGGATGTTCATATAATATTAAAAGGACCATGGACTTGGTAACGCCGATTTGGTCAGTTTTCAAGATCGTGGTGAATGAAGTCAAACATGTATTGTCAAAGATTAAGAATCGTTTGATAATTTAAAAGTAGTTTCAAGCATATAAGTATTTACATACATTAACATAATACAATTAGGGTGAGACAGGCCCATTTTAAGTCCATTTAAGCAGTCTTCAAAATTGGCGCGGAATGGTTTCATTAGTCACCGAAGAAACACATTTTTGCCGTTTTCTAAATTTGCCGTTATATGAAAGTAGGGAACGTGCAATAAGTTTAGATATACATACTTAAATATTTTAGTTAATTCCATTATGTGAAAAAGTGACTGTAAATGCAATACTCTTTAACATATCCTGGGAAATCCTCTTGATGACTCTCCAATTGGACGATATTGCTTTGCATTCAGCTTGAACGAGAAAAGTCACTCCCTGGCACACTTTTCTGTAATCATCCGGCTCTTTCATTTAAGGGTTATTTATACAATTGAATAGAAACTTAAAAAAAAAATGGAGATCCAGTTAAGTTTTTCGATATAACTTTGGTAAATGTTACTCGATCGGTAAGCAATAATTGCCAAATTGAAGGCAAGACGTCCTGTTACTGATTTATGATAATAAGTACCAGGTTGACCGAGCTTTGCCCGGAGTGCATATATTTTGAAAGTTTTCAAGATTTGGATAGCTTTAAAAAAATATTTTGGAAATAAACAAACAAAAAATAGGATTTCGATATCCATTAAGTAAATTCCTTACTCTAAAATTTACGTGCCAACCCTATTCCGAAATATGCTGGAATGAATTATCTTAAGCGTATATGTACTATGTAAATGTATATGGGGCATTTCACCTCAAGTGACCCAACTTTTGAAATCGATGTCTTCCGATCGAGATGAAACTTGCACCAAGGTTAGTCCTAATAAATAGTAGTTGTGGCACAAAATTTCAGCGGGATCGGTCAAACACACTCCAAGTTGGAGGGTCCAGAATTTTGACATTTTGGTCAAACAGTCCTTTCTTCGGATCCATATTACTAATTACCTATTGTATATAGAAACATGTTTCNGTCAAACACACTCCAAGTTGGAGGGTCCAGAATTTTGACATTTTGGTCAAACAGTCCTTTCT
>NW_016171448.1:0-14427 GCF_001687245.7 Rhagoletis zephyria
TTTTTTTTTTCCTTTTCAATTTCAATTGTCCGTCTGCTTGCCTACTTAAATGCATTTCGAATGTGTGCGTGTGTGCATGTCTGTAATACTTAAATATGAAGTGCGCTTACAAACAATGTACGTACTTTTTTTAGTCGTTTTCTCATTTGATTATACTTTCATATTTGCTGTAATTTTGTTTTTGTGTATAGCTTGTTTTTGTACCTTTTGCTCGCTCCATTCGATTGTCGTTTCTATCGGGAGCGAGTCTGGATCCGAGGCTGAGGCTGAGAAGTGGAGTTCGTAATTGATGCGTAATGCGATATGTGTTCATTATATTCGGTAGATNTTTTTTTTTCCTTTTCAATTTCAATTGTCCGTCTGCTTGCCTACTTAAATGCATTTCGAATGTGTGCGTGTGTGCATGTCTGTAATACTTAAATATGAAGTGCGCTTACAAACAATGTACGTACTTTTTTTAGTCGTTTTCTCATTTGATTATACTTTCATATTTGCTGTAATTTTGTTTTTGTGTATAGCTTGTTTTTGTACCTTTTGCTCGCTCCATTCGATTGTCGTTTCTATCGGGAGCGAGTCTGGATCCGAGGCTGAGGCTGAGAAGTGGAGTTCGTAATTGATGCGTAATTCGATATGTGTTCATTATATTCGGTAGATGCAGCCTAACGATTCTCGCACGGGGTGAGTGACAGTTGTGGCGGTGACACCGACGACAGCGGTAGTAGCACCGAAGTACTTACGTACGTAAAATTGGCAACAGGTTGCAAATTATCTACGTTCGGAGTGGCGTCGCGAGTAACTCAGATTGTTGGCTGTTTCAACGAATTAATATATTTTTGTTTCATTTACAAATTAAGTGCATTCAAATACTTGTGGGTGTAAGGAAAGATAATCGTCGAAAAGCGTACAAATAAAGCAAAATCCTAGTGTAGTTTTTTTTTCTTTCTTAAAGAATTTTGAATTGAATTATAAAAGAAATGCATTCAATTAAAAAGTTGTGATGAAATTTTGTGAAACGAAAAACTTTTCTACGTAATTTCCAATGCATTGCTTACATTTTCAAATGAAAAAAAGAAATGAAAATTTCAAAGCGCAAATGAAATAAAACTGAAACAAAAAGCAACTCTTATCAACTTATCAACATCAAGCATTCGTTAAGCAGTTTGGAAGAAAGGGTAAGTACAACAAAAACGTTAGCGACAACACTGAGCCAAAAGTATAATGGTTTTTTCAACCATGTTATGGTTTGAAATGGGTCTTGAAATTTCAAAAAAAAAAAACATTTTCGCACCCTAATTTATAAATAAATATATACAAACATTTAACTTTAATTCTATCATACTAGTATTTAAAGGTTATACACATATACAAATATACATGGGTAAGGCTTCCTCAAGTGGGGCCCGAGTTTAACAAAATTAATATTTTTCAATGATATTCAGGCAGCGACGAGTTTTCTACGAGTAGTCGAAAAGTACACTGTGTAAATTTTGTTGCAAAATTCCAAATGGTTTTTTTTTTTAATCAACAATTGAGAATTTTTGCGGTGTTTTGGAAATTTTATT
Source organism: Rhagoletis zephyria (assembly GCF_001687245.7). Taxonomy (NCBI): domain Eukaryota; kingdom Metazoa; phylum Arthropoda; class Insecta; order Diptera; family Tephritidae; genus Rhagoletis; species Rhagoletis zephyria. The sequence continues at coordinate 1,563 of NW_016171448.1, forward strand.
TTTCTTTGAAAATAAGTGTCTGAATGAACAAAATTTTTTGGGTGCAGATTAAAAAAATATTAAGCAATACAATGAAATTATTCGCGTTACAAAAATATATATATATATATTTTTTTTGCTGTTCAATATTTTTTTTCATGAAAAATTGAATTTTTTAAAATATCTGCGCCTCGTGGACAAAAATTTTTAACAACAACTTCTTTAATAAACATTTCTGCATTTATCTATGAAAAAATGCGTGCACTTCAATATAGTTTGGTCGGAACTAGTTTTTATTTTCCAACGTGCGGGCCCGACTCTCGTGGCTGGATTGCGCGCAATCCGCGTTGACTTCTTGCGCATGAAAGAAATGCACTTTTCAATCGTTCTACTTTTATTTCTTATGCTCGAATTTCGCATGTCCGCGGGAGTCGGGCGCGCACACTGGCAAATCAAAAATTCATTCCGACAAAACTATATCGAAACTCACGTATTTTTATCATAGATAAATGCAGAAATGTTTATTACAGAAGTTGTTGAAAAATTATTGCAAAGCAAAAAAAAAATATTTTTGTAACGCAATTATTGTAAAGTTTAATGTCTTTTAAATCTGCACCCAATCATTCGGACACTTACTTTCAAAGAAAAATAAAAATTTCCAAAACACTACAAAAATTTTCAATTGTTGATAAAAAAAAATATTTTTGGAATTTTGCAACAAAATTTACACAGTGTACTTTTCGACTACAAATCACGGCGCTGCCTGAATATCACTGAAAAATATGAATCTTGGTAAATTCGGGGACCACTTGAGGAAGCCTTACCCACATGTAATTATTTATGTACGCTGCAAAAAAATCTGCGACTAATCTCTAAAGAGAGTATTCCTAGATCTCTCTCAATCGTGTACAATTGGGCATTAATTAGTCGCAACTAGTCTCATACGGGTACTAATGGAGATCAATTAGTCTCATCCCTTACGGGAATAATTGGAGATCAATTAGTCCCCGACACATCTCTAACGGCTACTGTTAACGATTTAATGATATGTACACGCTTAGTCAATGAAATTTCTTGTGCAGCGTTGGCACATAGGGAGAGTATTCGCTTAACAAACCTGAGCACCCTGGTTCGCATCGCGGCTGGCGCAAATTTTTTTTTTTTTTTCAAGTGACTAGTCGCTTTTTGTACCCCTTTGAGTATGAAGGGGACCTATTAGTCTCTTCATGGGATATGCTCGAACAAAAGTGAACAGTTCATTCCATATAAAGATATCAAAAGTGGCATTAGTCGCATGTTCCTTTGCCATTGCTACCGGAGTCATCCCGGATTAGTAGCATTTTTTGCAGGTTGTTTATGTTTTTTTTTATATACGTAAGTGGGTGTAAGCCATGTCATCTTTTTTGAAATCTTGTCTAATTTGTTAGTTCTCGCAATAATAATTAATTATTTTGTTACTAAATTGATTGTTTTTGCTTGAATCTATGCTCACACAAGCAGGAGATATTAAATCACGCGCATGTACGATAACAAGCCCCAGCTGTATACAAGCGGTAGATTCACGGATTAAATTACGTCCGTATCCGCAAAAAGTTAGCAGCTTAGATTATCGATTTATCTTACGTTCGATGCAAGATTAATCTAACAAAAAATGAAGCTAATTGAACAAGCAGTGCACAGTGCACGTTATGGCAGCTTCGGTTGTTGACTTAATGCCATACGCAATGCACTGATTTAATTTTTTTTATTTTTATCTGCCGTCTTGCATAATTATTGTTAATGTTTGTCGTCAAACCACAAGGAGATGCGTCATGCAATATACATATTTGTCATACCTTTTTACATTAAGAACATTCTTAAGAACTTTCTTTTGCCGCTGAAACGGGCGTTTTCCCACCTACGTCAATCTGAGATCATTTAAATTGTTTTCTGATCTTCACGCTCACGATTGGTAAAGTGGATAACACGGCGTATGAGTATCATTTTGATTTTTCATCGCATTAACCGCATTTCATAATTGGCTATGTTCGCTCTGAATCATCAGAAAGCAATTACATATAACTAAAATTAAGGGAAAATTGTAGAATTCGTTTGTTTGTATCGGAACGTGATTTCGCGCAATGAACTATGTACATATGTACCTATACTGTTTTTTCTCAAACCATATTTATCGACGCATATGATTTATGAACTATTCCAATGAGTGATGAATTTCATTAGCCAACAAATAATTATGGGTATGGATTTTTATTGGCTCATTTGATCAGAAACTTGGTAATTAAGAACCAATATTAATTTATTGATATATGTATATATACATATATTTAGCTCTACAAAATGCTATCTTCATACATATGTGCTAACTATGTGAGATCTATAGCAAACATTTGAATTATAAAAAATAACGAAGTGATTTTCGAAATGATATATATATATATATATATATATATATGTACTAATGTACCTATGTCTCTAATAAAATAATGAAGGTGTTTCCCCGTTTGATTACCTTTACGAGAAACTAAGCTGTTTAGTGACTCATCAATGAAATGACTAAATAATCACAGTATCTTGATATTTTTGCCACCTAATATCACAAGTAGGATGCACATACTTATATACATGTGTTCATGGGCGTAGCCAGGTAGGGGCAGAGGGGCGCTCGAGCCCTCCCCCCCTAACTTTCAAATTTTCCTTATATATATATAAAATAGTACCCTGAAATGCCAGCTTAATAGGGTCGAGCAACCCCGCCCCCCCCTAAATTTCATTCTGGCTACGCCGATGCATGCGTTACATATAAAAAATTATATATATAAATTAGTGCAGTTGAGGTAATTTAAGAGCTGAGTTGAGTTTAGGTAAGGTGAAGTGAAGGGAAGTGTACTGAAGAGAAATGTGTTGGAGTGAGGTGAGTTTAGATGAGTTCAGATAAGTTGGGCTGAGGGGAGATGAGCTGAGGTGAGATGAGTTGAGGTGAAATAACATTAGTCGGGGTAAATTGAAGTAAGGGTGAGTTGAATTGAGTTGAGATGAAATGAGGTGAGTTGGAGTGAGATAAGTTGATGAGAACCGCGAGGAGTTGATGTAAGATGTGTGAAGTGAGCAGCTAGTACTGAGTTCTGGTGAAATGCGTTGACCAACATAACATATCATAACGTAACGTAACATAACGTAACATAACATAACATAACATACCATAATAAGCAGTTTTCTTTGTCTCTATCTTTATCTCTATTATTTCCTATATCTTTAATTCTATTTTTATTTTTTTATTTCATTTTTATTTATCCTTTCATTTTATCTTTATCTTTTCCTGTACTTGTATCCTGATCTTTATCTTCATTTTTTCATCTTCATATCTTTATCCCTTTCTTTTTCTACATAATCCACCTTACCTTTAATTCAGTGTCAATATTCCATTCCTCCTTATGTACATATGCTTTGTTTTATTTTAAACTAATTATAAATTTCAGTAATTTTCTTCACTTCAGCTTCAAAATACCTTTCTAATGATATGTAATTATTTATACCTTAGAAGTACAGTTTAGCTGTAAAATCGGTGTAAAGAAAACATGTTTGCCTATTTATATATAAGGTATATAAAAGAGCTACATTATATTTAACAAAGTAAATGGTAAATGCATTGGTTTGATTTCGCCCGCCAAACGTAATGCATACATATGTACATAAACTTGCCCAGGTAATTCATCATTATCGATCTCAGTACATGACCCAACTTGGCTCTCACTTAAAAGCTGATATATTAGTTAAACAAATATTATTCAGTCACATGTTAAAGCCGCATACTCGGTCATCGATCAAAATTAGTACTCTCTATTAGTAATTATATATGATTTTCGGGATTTACCGCATTAGGTACTCATAAAAACAATAGTAACAATAATAAAAGCGGTAACATAAATGCAAGCAGTTATTGTTTAAATATACATATCGTCGTTTAAAGTACAAAACCGCGTATCGTCATTTTGCAAAACCGCGTAACTGACATTGGCTGCCAAAAATTGGATTTGCTCACACAAGCTTTTAGCTCACTCCTTATCCATTGGTCCTAAATTATACTGGCCAGAAATGCGATTGCTTTATAAAAACGAGAACTATTTTGAAATATTAGTGTTTTTACTCTCTAGAAAATAATTTATGCAACCTCGCATACGCGGTTTTGTACTTTAGACGACATGTCTGTGGTATCTGGCACAAAAAAGATACTCACCTTTTGAGATTTATGTCTTTTTGCTTAAAATAAATTATTCAAGATAAATGTATTCTCTGAAATTTTGAATATTTTATCAAAAATAAAGTATTGTTATCAACTTTATACCGAGTATGATGCAACTTCTACTTTATCTTTATTTATTTCAAAGACACATGATATTGTGACGCAATAGCTCGAATAGAAGAATACAAATATGTATGTATGCGCGCACAACTGCAGTTACTTTTTATCAGCGAGCATTTTCAAGTGTGTGTGATTATTTGGGCCAAAAGAGCTTATCAGAAACAGCTAAGGTCACGCGAAGAACTTATCTGTGATTACAAGTGTTAGCTTTGCTTATTATTTATTTAATCGCCTTTCTTGTGGTTTGTGGTGCAATACCTTTGTAAATGTTGTAGTTTCGTTTAACACGCGTAACTGCTTATTTCTGTATATACATAGATTGTCTGAATAAATATTACTCTGATTAGGGCCTTCTTAAACATTATTTTGGAACACTACGGTCACTCATACATTCAATAGCCTTTGGGGCATTCAGGTGCCTCATCTACCATTTCTTAAATATTTAGAAATTTTTCTTAGTGAGAATGGCGTATGGTTTTCACTATTCTTATTTATTACTGAGGCGATCGAATCATAACTAATGGTAGCTTTTGAAGGTTCACTGTAATATACCACCAAATAACCTCTTCAATAAGGAGAGTGCTTTACTTAATACCCTGAGGTCGAAGGAGCTGATCCTAAATGTACAATGTTCATGTGAGGATGGGCAAATCCTGTACATTTTCAGCGATCCAAGTATTCCGAAAAAATCTGATTAAATCTGTACTCAGATTGTCGCTTTAATAAAATCTGTGAACCGGAACCACTAAAATTTTGAAAGGGGTATACGAGAAAAAAGTTTGGGAACCTCTGCTCTATATGCATACATATGAAATACACTTACCAAAAATAAATCCATTAGAAGGCTCTGTAGTCGATAGTTAAGAAAAATCCATATTTATGGTTCGATTGCAGATATTTTTGACAGATATCCCATTGAAAATTATAATTATTAATTGTGACTACTGAACATTGTTTTTAAAATCATCAAAGCCCAATTTTTCATCTATAAAAATTGTTTACCTATAAAAATCTGTTTCAAGTACTATATATCGACTGCTGAGTGGAATATCGACCTATCTCGGTAGCTAGTTCGAAAACGCCTTATCTCAAAAAACTTTTCAAGAACGCCCTGTTTCAAAATTCTATTGAAAAGCAACTTATCTCAGTATTTGGCTTGCAAGTATTAGCCTCGTAAAATGGCATACTTTCAACTAGGATAATTGCTTTTCCGAGTTCAGTGTTCGTAAATAACAATATTTAGATTACATACTTTCATAAATAAGTCAGCGATAAAGATTATTACATCAGATTTCAGAAAAGAAGCGCAATTGCATTGGACTTCGTGCTGTAGACAGAAGTGCAAATCTGTTAAATGTTATTAAAAAATTTATTATGTAATTTAAATAAATACACATGTTCTACAGGCAACCGATGTAGGCAATAAGCAATACATATGTACATACGTACCTAACTATGACAATTATGTGGCATGCAAAAAAGGCATACATTTTTATTTACTTTTTTTTTTTAAATCGCTGTTCGGTGAAATTCCACATCAAAAAAATTTATTTTTATACAATACATGTGTACCTTAAGGCGTATCACGACACAAAGTTTAGCGTGTGGCAATTTTATTTGAATACTTATGTGGAGAAAAAATTTTGGCTGTAAACATTTTTGTTTTTTTTTTTGTACCCGCTAAAAACCGATAAATCGCGTTTTTTGCTATAACTTTCTTATTTGCTATCTGATTTTGGAAATTCTTATGTCGGCGAAAAGGCCTCGCTCAGGACTATAACAAAATAAAGCCTAAACCATTTTAACAAGGTCGTCATCATTTTTGAGAGCTTTAGATTTATAGTATAAAATAAAAATCGAGGGATAGTAGTTCCAAAATTATCGAAGGTATAAATTAAAAAGGTTTTGAAGGCCAAAACTGTTTATTGGCCAATTAAAGTCCCGAGCAAACCTTTTCAGGCGAAAATGTTATAGCAAAAAACGCGATAAAAAAAATTGTTTAACACCGAAAATTTTCTCTCGACATATGAGTTTAANAAATATACCAGCAGAAATACTCTTGTTGATTGCATTCAGTAGTATTTGAAAGCTTCATAGGAAGTATAGGAATACTTATGAAGTTTTTTCTTTTAAAATTTTTGCATTTAACATAATGTTAAGAAAAGACATACATTATCTTTTTATTCAAATATATACATACATATATTTGAAGAAAACTTCACAGTGAAGCCAACTGAATTCCGATGCAGACCTTTAATATCTACATACAATGTTCACAAATAAAATTCCTTAACGATTTCTTTGTTGGACGGGTACGAAAGCTAAATAAAAATGCAATAATTCATCGCTTGACTGATTCCAAAAATGTTTGTATGAATTTTTATTGCTTTCTTCTTGTTATTGTAGCCGCTGTTTAGCGATATTGACATCATTTACTCAACTCTCTTTCAACAAAAATAAAATTGTTTTGTATGCCACTATAGCAAGTGTTTTTATCACAAGTAAATTAGGGTAGAGCGCCCCATAAATAGCGACATATATCTAATATTATTAGCAAGGACCGAAAATAACAGTTATTTTGCTAACAGTTAAACTTGGCCAAATATTTTTTAAGTCCGAATTAAAACTCCTTTCCGAATAATAAACAAATCTTTTTAACAGAATTAACGAATGAAGGTTGCCACCTCTATTTATATTTTTTTAAAATTTAATACACAAGAAATTCATATACCTGACCCAAGATTTGCTCTATGGTAATTAAATACTGTAGCGGCCCTCTTTCATTAATAGTTTATTTGTGTAAACATGTATTGATATTTTGTAATGCAACTCTGTATATTCATTTCATGTAACAATCCTGTATTTCAATCTTACGTTATTTTGAAACTCTGTATCTATATCTAGCACTACAACTCTGTGCATTGCCTTGACATTTGTGATTCATATAAGTACTCGAGCTTGTACCGTGAATTTTTAATTAGTTACGGGGCTATGACGACTGCGGTTCTCGTGCGATATTGCTTCCGACAGTCCAAAATCAAAGCTAAAAGTCTTATTTTGTAATTTGTAGTTTTTTTTTAACAAATAAACTTGTCACATGACATACGACCTGCGAAGCAAAAGGACAATCAGCATTTCAATACCATTTTTATTGGAATATTTATCCTTAGGTGGCTTTCCTCGTTTAGATATTTCGTTTTGGAAGCTACTTTAGTCCTCTATCTATACCAAAATTGTTTAATTTGGATAAGCTGTTTGTTTATAACTGGAAAGGGCTTTTATTTCGGCCTTAAAAAATATTTTGCCATGTTTAACAGTTAAAAAAAATACTGTTATTTTCGTTCCCTAATTATTAGTTGTAACTACAAGTCTTCACCAGTTCATCCCAACCACAAATATATATTTTTTACAAAATAAAGATACATTTGCTAAAAAAAAATTATGAATTTCATTGCAGTTCACCCGCAACACACCGGACAGGAGCACAACTAAAACGCTGCCAAAAGCGCACACATCACAGTATAGAGCTGCACCTGCAGAACTGCTTCTTAATTTAGTCCACTCATCTGTCCCCACGAATCACTGCAACCGGTGTAGTGCACCCCTGGAAAAAATGGCGCCGCAACCAACATATTGGAAAGTTTTGACTCGACGAAAAGTTTTATCCGCCGAAGGTCAGGACAGTGATACGAAGCTCAATCGGGTGCTTGGTCTATTCGATCTCACCGCCTTGGGCGTTGGTTCACGTTGGGTGCAGGTGTTTATGTGCTAGCCGGCCAAATAGCCCGCGATCAAGCTGGCCCTTCGGTGATGTTGTCTTTCGCCATTGCCGCGTTGGCGTCCTTGTTTGCTGGTAGGATGCTTATTACTCATAGAGAATTGCTAATGCAATATTTTTGATGGCAACGGTCATTATCTTTTCTCGATAGGCATATGTTATGCCGAATTTGGTGCGCGTGTGCCAAAGGCCGGCTCTGCCTACGTTTACAGCTATGTGTGCATAGGGGAGTTCGTCGCCTTCGTCATTGGCTGGAATCTGATGCTGGAGTATATTATTGGCACAGCGAGTGTCTGTCGCGGCATAAGTCTCTATTTGGATACGCTCATAAATGATACGCTCAAGACTACGTTTGCTGAGGTAGCGCCGATTAACGTCAGCTTCCTGGGCAGCTACTTCGATTTCTTCGCCTTTGGGCTAGTGATCGTATTCGGAGGTATGTTGTATCAAGCAGACACTTTTTCGTTAAATTTTTACGTTGCTTTCATTTTTCACTTTACCTTTAGTTGCCTTGGCTTTTGGCGTGGAGACTTCAGCTTTAGCAAACAATTTCTGCACCAGCCTTAATATTTTGATTCTTTTGTTTGTAATTGTTGCAGGCGCTATAAAAGGTAGGTTTTCTTTGTCACTTATAGACTACATAGCTTTCAGAGCCATGTAAATTTCTCACCGATCTCTACTTTTCAGCCAACTTCGCGAACTGGTCCATCGATCCACATACAGTTAACGCCACCATCGCAGCGCATGATATCGGTTCCGGTGGCTTCTTTCCATTCGGCTTCGCGGGCACGCTCAAGGGTGCAGCTACCTGCTTCTTTGGCTTTGTCGGCTTCGATTGCATCGCCACCACCGGCGAAGAGGTGCGCAATCCACGCCGCAACATACCGCGTTCAATTCTGCTCTCACTGCTGATAATTTTTCTCTGCTATTTTGGTGTCTCCACGGTGCTCACACTCATGGTACCCTACTACGAACAAGATCCAAATGCTCCGCTTCCATTCNGCCACCACCGGCGAAGAGGTGCGCAATCCACGCCGCAACATACCGCGTTCCATTCTCCTCTCACTGCTGATAATTTTTCTTTGCTATTTTGGTGTCTCTACGGTGCTCACACTCATGGTACCCTACTACGAACAAGATCCAAATGCTGCGCTTCCATTTGCCTTCAAGCAAGTTGGCTGGACGTTCGCCATGTGGGTGGTGGCTGTCGGAGGACTCATCGGCTTGTTGGCCAGCTTATTTGGCGCTTTGTTCCCTTTGCCGCGGATCATGTACTCCATGGCTGAAGATGGTTTGCTTTTCCGATTTTTGGGCAAAATTAGTCCGCGCTACCGGGTGCCGGTTGGTGGCTCCATCTTTGCCGCCGTATTCACAGGTATTTAGCCAAATATTTTCCATGCGAATAACTATCACTTAATATCGCTCTTCAGCTTTGATGGCCGGTTTGTTTGATCTACAGCAGCTCGTAAGTCTTTTATCAATCGGCACTTTGCTGGCATACAGCGTTGTCGCAATTTCAGTTACGATTCTCAGGTATAGGAAAATGAATAGCTCTAGATTATTTCCTGTTAACACTTCTTTCCCACAACTTTAAGGTACATGGATTCCACGGATGGTTCGGATTGTGAGAGTGGCAATCAGCCGCCAACCGAAAATTCCATGCTCACCTCAACGGGCACGCGTATCACTACCAAGGCGGTACTCGTGCAATTTTTCAATATCAAGCGGCTGGACACACCAAGCTCGCTGTCGACGCGAATTGTAGGCAGCTTGATTACTATTTTCTGTAAGTCTTTTGTGATTTAATAAGAAAAGTGCTAAGCAGAAATTTTTGCCGTTAATAGGTCTTCTCTCTCTGGGCATTGGTCTCATACTCAAAGAAGCTTACGATGCACTGCTCCACAACCAACTATGGGTACTTATTCTACTGCCCTTACTAGTGACACTTGCATTGCTAGTCTTGGTCGCGATTTGTCTACAACCACGTGAGGCCGTCATAAATACATTTCGTGTTCCTCTCGTTCCCTTCGTACCTGCCATAAGCGTGTTCATTAACATCTACCTAATGTTGCAGCTGGACGTGATGACTTGGATACGTTTCGGAATATGGATGTTGATAGGTAAGTATGTCCAGTACCTATCCTAGGTTGCATGCCTACCTTACAAGTACTTAGTTACTAACCCTGATTGGCATTATCCTTCTCGGAATTCCAAAACCTTCACTTGCATGTAACTTAGCTTAAGTAGCCTACTAACCAAGGCAGCTAACTGATTTACCATTTTACTCCCTTCCTTCCTGAACCACTTCACTGAAACGAAACGCAGGCTTACCGATTTTAATTATAAGCTGGTGCATGTACGACAGTTGCAACCCTGACAAGCGAAATCCAGAGCGCATCAGTTTCGAGCGCGCTTTAAGGGAGACTGCGCGCAAGGCTAAGCCACTCAACGGTCAGTTGCCCAAGAACATCAAGTCCAATGGCGTTTTAAAAAAATCAAAGAGCGCCAATGGTGTGGCCAATGGCAGCAATTTCAGCACACAAAACGAGCATTCGGTGAGAAGTCTCGATGAAATTATGAATATGAATGAGGTCAGTGACGATTTGATAGAGATGAGGCATCCAAATGGCAAAGTTTTCTACATCGAGGATGATCGAAGTCACACATCGAAGAGCTCTGCGGAAAGAGTGGATACGGAGAAAGATGGCGCACGCGAAGATGAGAAGTCTGTCATAGCAATGCTAGACGATGTATTGCAAGCAGCAGATGCTGGTACTACAATAACGTCCAACATGCCAGATTATCGGAAATTCAGTGTTGATTCAGAGATGCTGCCGAGTGTGATTGAGATGAATACAGTGGCGACAGTGCATACCAGCAGCAATTCGTCAGACGAATTGGAGGCAGTGCCTGAGATAGAGAGTAAAAAAAGTTCGAGCAACAGCAGTCTCAGTGGTGGTACGGAATGTTTCACGGCCAGCCAACAGGCGGCGCAAAAGTTGGTTGATGAAATTCTGAATAGCGCCGAGCTGATGGAAGCCTTGGAGCGGCACAGATCACTCAATGAAGCAGTGAACCTTCAATTTTCAGCAACAATGGAAGCGGCGAATGAAAGCGAAGAAACACAAACAATGCTACAGCCATCAATCGAAGTGGTGATAGAAGAAGTAGCACAGAAAAAGCTACAGCCGCCAGCTGAGAATGATGCGCAGCCAACTCAAAACGTTGCAGCGACTACCCTCACAAATGGAGCTACAGTACTTAATCGCACAGGCTCCGGAGCTTCTATGTTCACCATCGAGGATCCTATTCATTCGGATCAGTTCAAGAATAGACTTAGTAAAATATTAATGGTCCCACCAGCTCAAGCACTGACACAAAAAATAGCCAAAGAACCCACGCTCAAAGAGGAGGCGCCTTCCCGTCCGTCGCTCAAGCATTCAAAAAGCGAAACAGACGTGCGCCATCTGGTTTTGAAAGCCATTGAGAACACTGGTCTGGCTGGATTAAACGGCGAAACTTCCGAGCAAGAATCGAATGCTGACGACATACCAAAGCCACCAAAATTCGATCCAATACTGTACAAAACTATAAATAACCTGCGCCCCAATAAAGAACGCCCCAGTCTCCAACGACTACTGGAAGACGACGAAAAACCTATCGCGCTTAAAGTAGGTGGGCCCATAAAAGCTGATGATCCAGCAACAGAAGAGCCAGCGCTGCCATTCAAGCAGAAATTGGAAGCCGTACTCAAACGTGGTCCCTCGCATCGTACACAGAAGCGGCCAGAACCGGTGCCTATACGACGACCAAAGTCAGTGGAGCCAATATCAGTGCGAGAAGAGGAAGAGAGCGGAGTGCTTCAACTCAAACAAAATGGCCAAGTGAGCAGACGCAACGCGCGATCGGAGAGCAATATCGCGACCACAAAAGCTGCCGAGGGCAAGGAGATGATTAGCAACGCACGAAATCAGCTAAAACACGTGCCCAACGGCGCTGTGGAGCTGTATGGGTAGCAGACGGGGGGTAGCATTGAACTTGTTGATATTTACAAGCGTACATATATGGGTTCCGATTTACCAGAACATAATCGCATATATGTGTGCGTACACTTATTTATATGAACTGCATTTTAGTATTGTAGCTGTTAAAGATATTTATTGATGTAATTTACTATACAAATACTTAGCTAGTTACAAATACTTAGCACTCAAGCAAACGGCTCAAAGCTCAAAGCACAAAAGCTTTATTGTAGATATATGTATACTAATTGGTAGTTTACGTACTTAGTATTTTACGTACATATGTAAGTAGGTCTAACCAATATTACGTTATGTATTTATGTACATACATATATGCATATAGGTTTGCATGATAATAAAAACTAATTTACAGCATGATTTTAAAACTTCAAGCGATTTCAAAGGCAGAAAGCTGCGACATGACGTCCTTGGAAGAGCTCAAAGTATTCACAGGAAATCTAACACACGCTTAAAATTTAAAATATGCCAAAAGAGAAGAAACATGCATGCCGGATTCTTTAATGACTAGTGTGTATTGTGTATGTACGATGTCTATATGTCTTATGAGAATTTAGTAGATTTTTATTCCTTAAAACTAGTCGTTAGAACTTATAACCGTGCGTCTATAGAATTCTTTACCAAATACATAAACAATTCTTTTAATTTTTGTCTTTTAATTTTTGTTACAAAATTTTTTCTAAAATTTTACACATCTTTAAAAAAAAA
>NW_016171449.1:0-2731 GCF_001687245.7 Rhagoletis zephyria
CGGCAGCGAATTTTTGGCAACGCCAGCGCGCCGAGTCGGAGACAGGGGAGAGGCGTTGGCCTGCGGCGCGCGTCATCATCAACTCAGTTGAAGTGGAACAGTAGCGGACGGCAACAGGACAGTGGCGGTGGCAGTGACAGTAGCTTGGCTCGGTTGCATGCTCATCATAGCCAGTGCTAGTGCTTGCCACCCAACCACGCCCAACCAAAACGTACGCTCTGTGGGCGTGACGCGCAATGTCAGTTTGAGTGCGGTTGTGATGGTTTTTGCGCATGTACTTATACATTTTTGACATACGCATAACTGTCAAAATGTAGAAATTTCGGTTATTTGCAAGTAAATACGCAAAAACTCAAACTAAAATTATGTCCAAGTGGTATTTTTTTAGTTTATTTTTATTTTCACAAACGAATTTCGACTGCTGCGCTTGAACGCCGTTACACTTGTTTTGCGGTGTGACACTTGTCTTGGCGTATGCAAGAATGTAGTTGTTTGAGCACATTCAGTAATTTGCCACATTTCGCCTGGGGCTTTGTGTAAAAGTGCAAATTTTTAATTTCAAGCTTCAACACTTTTTCGGTAATACGTATTTGAAGAGGAGTGTATATTTAAAATGTGTGAAAATATCTACAGGCTAAGGTGTTTGTGGTGTTTTTTTGGGCGCCAAACAATTCTTAAAGTGAGCAATAATTAGTAAGTGAAAATTAATTTCAGACAGCTTGTAGGGAAATTGAGTGAAATGAGTGGAAATTAAAACAACACACTTGTTAATTTGAATGACTTTGAAGGATGTGTAATTTCAAATTTTTCTGCTGAGAACAAAAGACTTAAGAAGCGAACTTTGGCATGAAATGGATTGCGGCAGCAAATTTGAATTACTGAGTCAAGTCTGTTTTATTTTTTGAAAGCAAATATTTGCATATAATCTTTCCGTCTCTGATGCCTTTTACCAAAATAAGTCAGTGGTTGAGTTCAGGCAACCCCTAAACTTTTGATTTTGTTACAAACAAAGAATAGGAGGATTTTTTCCTGAATGGAAGTTCACGAAATTGGGAGCCCAAAGTGGCGGCTCGATTGTATTACGGTCGAATTGCTTACAACTTTCTGCTTAAACCAAATATAGTCTAAGTAAGCAGTAATCAAATACACATTTGGAGTGAAACCTGGTGCGTAATCCCTGGCATATTTGCCTTAAGTGCTCACCAGAGTTATTAGGAGTGGTTTCAAGCGACGCTTGTGTGAAATTTATGTGATAGTTTTATAAATGTGTCTCAGAAAATTTCACTTCCTGGAATCGGGTCGTGCTTGGAAACCGACACAGACAAAACATCTCTATTGAAAAATATCAAAAATCTTCTTCAGCGACTACCTGCCCCTGAACGCGTCTCCGACAAATATGGACTATGACTTGAGAGCTCGCACCGAGAATTCTCATTCTTTGGAACGCAATTGACCTCAATATTGAACCAAAGGGTTTGATGGCAGCTTTACTGTCCACAATGATGCCAAATGCTTGAACGGACTTACTAATTTCATCGCCAAGTCAAACTCATTTATCTCGGCCTGGCGTAATCTAAGGATCTACAAGCCTATATGTGCATATGTATTAAAGAAAGTCTCTAAAAAAATACATGTGATCTTGATCGAATGTCTTTTTTAAATCAATCTATGAATCCAGGTCACGCCAACGCTTCGAGCGATATTAAGTTCCCAATAACTTCTGTCGGGAAGAGGATAACAAAATTGCGCTCAAGGCCAACTACCGTGATCTGATAAAAGTAGCTTTTGTACTCCACGATACTAAGGTTAGAATGAAGTCATGGTCGCTCTAGGTCTCAAGGAGCTTCTACCTGCGATTCTTTCACGAAGACGCCTATTGATGAAATGTTTAGATGTGTTTCTATTATTCAACTCCAGGCAGCTTGATTAGCCATAGGTGAGAACAGGTCTCACTACGTCTGTGTATATTCAAAGTTTTCTCTGCAGTCGTAACCTCCAGGCCTGTCCAATTGTATTCTTGTAGCAGTAGAGTGCATACAGCACTCATTTAGAGTTCGGACGGCCCCCTAAAACGTCGTAATTTAGCTATTTATGAAAATTTAATACTCAGGCCATTAAGACATGGATTTTCCTCTAATACCGCGACGTTAAACGACCTAGTTCGTTCTGAAGAAATAAACCCATCTCTTTCTGATTCAAAGGCTTATAGCGCACCCCTCCTCTCTACGAACGGTACATTTCCAAAAAATCTAGAATCGGCGCGATACCGCCTAATCAGATTAGTTGCCTTTGGCATTGAACCCTTAAAAGGAAGTGTTTCTTTTCACTTCTTTAAGTGTCAAGGCTAATTAGTCTAATGGGTATTTTTCAATTTTTTTTTATCAAAAAAATTGACTTTGAAATTTAGATGTTAAAGATTATTAGTAAAAATAGTTTGAGTACCGGTTCGTCAGATCTTGAAATTTGTTTTAGGAAATTACATGGAGTTTCCGAGCATATAGTTAGATCTTTTCGCGCGACATTGCAAATATATGTAATTTTCGATTTTCACAATTCATGAATTTTCAGCTACTTTTTGTGTAATTTCGCGGAAAAAAATTTTCAAAAATTTAAAAAAATTGCAAAAAAAATTGTGAATATTTACACCAATTTGTTTTTTGTTATTTTTTTGGCCATTTAACAATTATATTCAACAATTTTATAATGAGCTCGAGGCCATTTTTAAATGAAA
>NW_016171449.1:2911-14425 GCF_001687245.7 Rhagoletis zephyria
GCTATCACTTCTACCATTTTTTCAAATTGTTGTTGCTTTTCCACAATAAATTTATCATTTAAAAATGGCCTCGAGCTCATTATAAAATTGTTGAATATTTACACCAATGTAATTTTTTTATATGTCGTTTGAGAGTTGAAAGCAGAAAACAAAAATTAACCAAAATTTCGTCAAATTTAATGATTGGACACACATTTATGCGAGTTGTGGTCGTCAGTCTGCCCCATATTTTATATATCGGTTTTTCTAATACCTAAAAAATCGGATGAAATTTTATCTTTACGCCTGCAAGAGTGGAGGGCGTGGCAAAAATTAGAGCTCATGTCAACTTCTAGAATGCATTCAAACTGCAACGGTATATCTCCCAAGTCTTTCGAATTCATTGCGAAATTCGCCGTTGTCCCGAATAACATTAAGCCCGCCGTCCACCACATTTAATTTTGTTATTTCAACCACCATGAGCTGGTTGCACTCTTAGCCCGCAGGTACGCATATAGTTTCGTTTCCTTCAGAACGCATACTAATCATTATTATCTATTAATTTTGTTTACCACCAAATCCGCTACTCAACTAACCGCATTATGTCAAACTCATTAGCCGCCTTTCTTAAAGAACATAAACAACTTTGTTAAGCAAATTGTATGTTTTTTCAATACTTCTAAGACGCTTAGCCGATTTGCTTTGCTTACCAAATATTGTTTTTTTTTCTTATCACAAAGGGTAGGCGGTTCGACACAAACGCCTTGAAGGCATAGATTAGTGACTGATCTACATTGGCTTACCGCCAATGCTGATTTGCTTACCTTCTATACGAAGATGAAGATAAGAATCCATAGAATGCAGATCAAGAAAAATTGAATTATGTAAACAGTTTATAATTTAAGGATATTCTCTTGTCTCTTTTGTTACTGTTGGGACCCACAGCCAAATGTTGTTGCGTTAGGTTAAATAAAGATGGACCAATGCAAATGAGATCTTACGAAAAGATTACAAGATCGGGAGTGACCGCAAAAGCAGATTAGCTACTGCTTTGTATTTGGATTGAAACAATGGGAAGATTTGCTAAGAGTAGATTATATCCAAAATTGTGATGGTGCATATGGGTAGTAGGAAAAGCAAAAATATATGGAATGTATATTAGGGTGGCCCGAAAATGTATGTGAAAAGGTAAAGTCGGAACTTTTATGCTCTCACCGTCTAGGATTGTTCTGTACCGAAATAATATACCTCTATTTTTTTGCTTTGAAATAAAAAAATATTTAGAGCTCGCTCAAAGCGCTCAAAGTTTTTCATGTTTCCTATATGGGGAAAACCCACTTTTCGTAGACATCGTATAGGATTATTCAGAATCAATATTTTTCGATCGGAAGATTCCCAATAAAAATACGCAATTATTTTTTTAACCATTTCTTACTAGTGATTGTATTTTATAGGTCCGCCAAAACCCCCAGAAAATGCACAGGGGGGATAATTAAAAAATCTTAAAAAATGGTTTAATAGATAATTTGGAAGTCTCCTGTAGAAATCAGAGTTTTACGATAAAAAACTTATTTTCAAGAATTCTATACCATTTCTACCAAATTTTTTTTTTTTTTTACCATATAAAATACATGGAAAACTTTGAGCGCTTTGAGCGACCTCTAACTATTTTTTTATTTCAAAATAAAAAATAGCGGTATATTTGTTTCGATATAGAACGATCCTAGGGGGTGAAATAATCATTATTCCGTCTTTACTTATTGTGGACCACCCTAATATACATGTGTACATAAGTACATACAGGCAGTGGACACATGTAATATGCATATTTTACATAACGACATCAAATATATGTATGAATAATATATTTTCTTTTTGTTTTAAGAAGAAGAAAGATACAAATAACTTCGCTACATTGTATCCTATTGCTTTGAAATCCGCTTGGCTATCGGCGAAGTGAATGACCTGCTGGAACCATGTTAGTCATATGTAGCATAAATTTCAGCTTCAATGTCTTTACAGTCATTTGGTAGACCGACTCGTCTGCATGCCCTTCGCGTAGTGACCTTCACTAAGTACCGGCTCTATTCTTTTCTGATCGCAAACTACCTTGGTATACAAGCATTTGAGACCCCAACCGGCGAATCTAGTGTTGGCTTCTAAGTCAACTTTGAATCCATAAAGTCGGGCTCTTTTTATTTCACACAAAGTTGGTTTCCATATGTTTGGAGAAACTCCTTGAGCAAAAATGTGCAGCGCTTACAGGTGGAAGATTATGTTAAACTTTCCTTTGTTGGTGTTGGTTTTTTTTTCTCACAGTGTGAGAAGACAATATATGTATTTAGAAAGGAATTTCCGTCATGCTTGGACAAGTTTTATTTAGAGACAATCCGGTTTTGGCATTGCGTCACATTCAGTGCCATTTTTTCGTTATGAGAAATCCTTTATTTTGTTAACCGCTTCTAAAATTCACTATTCACTACTACCAATACGTCCAGACCTGCGAGTTTTTGAATTTTTCTTGTTCAAGCTTAAGGAGCAAATAAAAGCAAATACAATTTCTATCCAGAATCCATTTGCCAATTTCACTCATCCATTTCTTCTGTCAACACTCACATTTGCATGCCACGCATTCAATCATAAATGCCAACGGCTAAAAAGTTCCAACCACTCGAAATACATATTTTGTAATCATTTCCCAATACGACCACGCAGTTTCAACACCTCTCACCATTTGTTTACAATCAAATTTGTTAGAGAAATTGAAAGTCCATAAGCAATGATCAAATTGTACGCAATGTACAAAACAAGATATTCCATTAATACAAGCTGTGCGTGTAGGTTGTATGCACTCGCATGCCCAAGGACAGCAGCAAACAAATTTGCTTAATCCAATTTAGCAACGGTGAAATATTGCTGCAATATAACAAATAGAAATGCTAACAGCAAACAACATAATCACAAGAAATATAAATATTTGTTTGGCATTCAATGCACTTGGCTGTAGGCTATAAAATGGATGCTGCAACAGTGCTTAAAACAACAACACATCAATGTTGGTAAAGCATTGCAGCCAAGAATTGATTAGCTGCAGGAAGCGGAGAAGCGTGCATGCGGCTGGCAGAGCGATCGCACTGGGAAACAAGTTGCAATGCAATTTTGGTCAGCTTCACACCTCTGAAAGCGTACGGTGCGTTTGAGATGTTAATTATGTGTATTGGCCTCGAGGTGCGAAAATAATATCAAGTGGGAGTTCGAATTGGACATTGAAGTGGAGGTGCGTATACAGAATCGAAAGTCAACTGGCTGTAGGATATTCGTATTAAAGGATTGAATTCACTACACTTTTTTTTTTTTTTTTAAGTGAAACTTCTTTAGGGGAGGTTGGTTGGTTGGAAGTAAATTTGAAAATTCAACGGAAATTGCACACGGAAATGGTGCAACGGAAATTTCACACGGAAATGGTTAGGGCTGCAACAAGTACTTCTTGATGCACAAGGTATTAATTTAACAAAAACTTGCTAATAAAAGGTTAAAGAATAACACTTGAAAAACACCAACGAAAAAATGAAAGTAAAGGTGAGTACGTACATAGAAAAAGAAAAGGGTAAAGGCAAAGTTAAAAATAAAAACAAAAATAAAGATGGGTAAAGATAAAGGCAAAAATGAAGGCCAAGGTAAATTTAAATACTTATATAAGGGCAAAGGTGAAGCAGAATATCTAGATGAAGAAAATGATAAACATAAAAGTAAAAACAAAGATAAATATAAAGAAAAAGATGAGGATGAGAATACCGATTAAATTAAAGACCAAGATATGGGAAGAAATATTAAAATAAAGGTAATAGATAGAAACACAGAGAGACAATCTTGCAACTATTTCGGGTTTTTGGAGGCTTTTAGGTGTTCTCGGAACTTATCGATATTTTATCGATTTTCTTATCGATATTTTGATCGGATTTGTTATAGATATTTTTATCGATTTTTCTATCGAAATTTTTTATCGATTTTTCTGTCGATATTTTTTATCGATTTTTCTATCGATATTTTTGATCGATTTTGCTGTCAATTTTTTTATCGTTTTTCTATCGATATTTTCATCAAATTTGTCGTAGATATTTATCATCGATATTTTTATCGATATTTTTATGGATACTTTTATCGATTTTGATGTCGATGTTTTTATTGTTTTTATTGTGACATTTTTGTGGATTTTGTTATCGATATTTATCGATTTTGTTACAGATTTTACTATTGTTTTCGATATTATTGTCGGTTTTGTTTTCGATATTTTTATCGATTTTGCTATCGATATTTTTATAGATATTTGTATCGGTTATGTTATCGATATTTTGATGGATGTTACTACCGATTTTGTTAGAAAAATAAAGATAAGGGAAAACAGAATAACTTAACTGTAAATAATTAGAACGAACAGGGTAGAGGTAGAGATCTAGATAGAAAAAACAGACAAAATATGTATGTTAAAGCAAAAGCATATGTATGTACATATGTATATTGGTTGTGAGACAAACTAAATATGTAACGTAAGTTTCACTTCTCCAGTGTGGACCACGTGCACTAATTTTTTTTTATTAGCTCAGACGCTGAGTAAACTTATATAAGTGTGAAAGTATCTACATATGTTGGTTTGAAAAAAGTGAATATATTTGTTATTGCACGATGTCGACGATGTATTCGATTGAAATCATAAAAATATGTGGAGGCACTTTTTTACGCAGTTCTCTGGGGGTAGCTGAGGCTCTTCATCTGCGATGGTTACTTCACATTTGTTGACAACATCTACGGGGCATTTCTGTCAAAGGCAGTGATTTTCTCTCAGTGAATCTCGCTGATAACCTGTCTGTATATTGTTTGGAGCATGCTGTCAAAGGGGTTACTAACTGTCGGTACATACTTCAGTTGGCTGGCCATCAGTTATTTATTCACAATGTGGGAGCTAGACACTAATCGTGCCCCGAATAAGGCTTCAGCCCTATCAGAGTACCGAACTCGAGACAAAGATGGACTGAATGCTAAACTACCATCAATATAGTGATGCACAAATCATTTCCATTAAGTTTCAGCTGGAACTATTCCGCCGGTACCTCCGGAAGGCAGAGCAGTTCATATAAAACAATCTAAAGGTCTTAGGATAATATTCATAGGGAGTACATCAATCTAAATCTATTATATTGAATAAGGGGCCACCAAAGTAAAACACAAATATATTTAGGTGGCAACTTGTACATGGGTACATTAGGGCGGGTCAATTTGGATGGGAGATTTTTTCGACTATGAGCGTATAACAGAGCAGGGTTCTACGTGTAATTCTAAGCAAATTTTCCGAAGAAGTCATGGGTCTAAAATCAATCTGGAGTTTGCCAAATTGCGGAAATAGGTGTCTTAGCATTTTGCTGTAGTGTCGTAAAGAAGTGTTTTATAAAAACATACTATACGGGGTTTTTTGGTATGAGCCCCATGGGGCACAATAGTGAAAATTTTCAAATATTCTTCAAAATCTATTTACGCAATTTGGCAAACTCCAAAATTATTTTAGATCCATGGTTTCTTCGGCAAATTGACTTAGAATTACACGTAGAATTGGCTGAGGCTATATGCGCATAGACAAAAAAAATTGACTCGCCCTAATATACCTAATATGTATAAAATAGCCTTAAAATAAATGTTTTATTTCAAGTGTTACAAATTCTTTGCCCCCTATTTGATGACCAGTTAAGATCAAAGACGATTGCAATTGCAAACATTGCATAAATATTTATATAGAACGCAACTGCTCACTAATGTAGGTATGTATTTATACCTGCACTTGAATTCACTAAGCCCTTTCAAGTTCAGTTTGTTTCACGGCAATTAAATTCCAACTCAATCGCGCCATTCCAAATAGTATCATCGTCGAGTTGCGCAAATAAAAGGCCAATTAAGTTTGTGTCGCTTTTTATGCGATTGCCAAGCAAAGAGGCAATCAAACTTTCAACAACTTCATCGGCGTAAAGCTACATTCCTACAAACATATGTATGCGGATTGTTGCACAGCAGCAACAACAGCGGCAAACGGCATTCGACTGTTGTCCTTTGCGGCCTGTCATCATGATTGATAGCCGCCTATTTTTTCTGTTAACGCCCCTGACTCAACGGAGCTCGCTCCGCTCCGCTCAGCGAACTGTGCCATTTTTTGCTAGACTAGTTTGTCAAGAATTGGAGCGTCTCGTAGTTGATGGCTCTCTACGCTTGTTAGCTTCAAACACCATCACCGCAAATGATGCACAATTGACCAAGCAAACGGTAAGCACAAAAACCGTTTTTTTGTTTTTGTTTTTCAACTTTCAGAACTTTAATTTGATGAGCGTACATTTTGACTCGTGTTTTGTTGAAAATTGACATTTTTGTTAGAAATATACAATATTTATTACGTGTGGTCCGTGAATAATTTGTGGTACGAACATAAATCAATCTGATGGTTGATTTTTTTGAAAGGTTTTTTTCTTGATTTTAGGAGAAAGTTTAAATTTCAGCATTTAATGTGGTAGAAGATTCAATGGAAAAGTTGAAGAAGAAGAAGGCTTGTTATGTACTCTTCCTTTTTGTTTGCGACAACGTCCAAGTACTTGAAAGCATTACTTGGCTGAGAAGAGCTTTCGCGCTTTCGAAGAATTGAATTGTTATTTTCTAAGTTTTTTCAAATAAATACTAAACTTAGAGGTAACTTAAAAAAAAAAATCAATCGTGATTTTGAAAATCAAAATAAAAAGCAAAAAAGAAGGAAAGTTTGAAGAAAAAGTAGACAAAAGAAAAAAATATAATACAATAAATAAATTAATTTCTCTTTAGAATATTAATTTCGGTGTTTTAAATCACATCGCGACTGAAGTTTTTGGTAAAGAGTATTTATTTGGAAAAAAACTCAGGGAGATTCAATAAAATTGGCCTACAGTGCCATCTAGCGCAAAGTTAATAACAAATGAACTTCCAAAACTAATTTCTCTTATCAAAAACCTTTATATAGGTATTTTCTAAGGATATTTTTCAATAATTTAACCAAATTAAACAATAATTTGTGTGCAAGGATTCAATTAAAGATATCTTTCTTATTTGAGGTAAACTAGAAAAAAAGCCAGTAACGTAGTATTATTGACATCCAAAACTATCACTTATATTTAGTTTTACTCAAGGTTTCGAAAAAAATAACCTATTGGCAAGCAGGCACCTAGATAACTAGAAGTAGTGGAGGTACTCTCCATAAAGGAAGCAACGAACTGGTTGCTTTTAAATGCAATACCTTTTTAGAAAATAAACAGACATTATAATGGAGAAATCAGGCCCTTTTTTATGGACGTTAAGGCTTACGGGTGATTTTGATGAATGGTTGCTCCAGTAGCTACATACATGTGCCCAGCTTCTAGTATTTTGGGCAGCTCGAAAGTCCAGCGAAATCTAGTCGAAAACCTTGAAATGCAATGCGACTAGGTCTTTCTGGCTACGAGCATTGCGGTGGCAGTATAATAAGCTCTTGAGTCGAAAAATATGTCTTATGACGGAAGCTCTATGTGGTCATTGGCCGAATGGAATCTCTAAACTGGAGCTCAACATGACCTAAAGTCTCAACTGCAATAGCAAGCATACTTAAATCCAGAATCGCTAAAACCATTCTAGGACAGGAGAGAGTAAAGTTATTAGCTCGAAAGGATGCTCACAGGGTGAAGTGATATTCCCCTAACTATTACAGTCCATCGTCGTTGACGAACTGCTCCGCCTTCTTGATGAAAATATCTTCGATATATAGGTATACGCGGATGATATTAGCATCCCTAGTAAATATACTATCTATAGGCGTAGAAATTATTCACTAAATGGGATATGAAAAACGGATTAGACACTGAGAAGAATATCGTTAATTGTTTCGCACGTTCAGTAGGTAAAAATTGCACAAACTTCCTTTGGGTCTTCCGAAAGTTAATACGGAGGTAATGGGACATCAAGCCTATATTTTAAACAGGAATTTATAACATAATTTCCAAATCCACGCGTAATTATCTATGTAGTGAGGCGTTTCTAGGTCTGCCACTTCTGCAGGGTTTAGTAAAGAAAGACGATGCGCTCTTTACAATAAAACGGGTCGTACAATAGGTCGTGGGGTTTTAGTAGATGGAAGCGCAAGTATCCTACGTCGCTGATTACACTGGATAATGACCAGCTTTGTGCGAGTGAAAGCGGCCCTGATTTCTCTGATATGTTATACTTAGTTGCCTTATATATTCCACCTAATTGAATGAATTCTATGTCTACCATAACCAAAACCAAAACCTTTTCACAGTAAAGGTTTGTAACACAAACTTCCGCCTTTATCCCCTACATTCCAGTGCAATTTTAACTTTTAATATAGTAATCTATATAAACCTGTAATAAATCGCGTGTTCACAACACATTAGCGTTATTTTTGCAGCCATAAATAATGTATAAAATAATAGTTGAGTACTTCAAATACCCGCTACCTTCATTTTACCCTACGCACCCAATCACCCATTTAGTATAATTTCAATTCTACTATCACTACGATAATGATCAACAATGTCGCGCAGTGATCGGCGCTAATCATTCTCGCTACTCATTGAATTGTTGAGCAACCACAAAAAAAAACGCACAAAATAATTATTTAAAGATACAATAAAACTTTCCGCGTCGTCCTTGTGCTTTGCCTTGTTGGCAGTAGGCATGCATAGTTGGCGACTGGAGCTTACCACTCGTGCATTCCTCTGTCGGCAGCTAATTTGTTGTCATTAAACGGTCAATGCGCGCGCGCGCAAGCGTAGATTGGCGGCATGAAAATGGCGAAATAGTAAAGTATTCTAGGCGCTATTACATAGTAGTTTCTGTCTAGCTTTTTTCCACTTTCCCTTGTGCTTATACCTGCTCCATGCAGCTAATTGATTGTAATTACGTAGGGCGCATAATAGCCATCGCCGTCGCCGTTGCCGTCGCCGCCACTGATCACAGCTATGCTATAAATGACACTTCATTTTCATTGATGAAAAGTATATGAATTGGCAAGCGACAAGCTGAATGGACTGGTAGAGTACATTTAATATAAGTGTGGAAAATATTTTAGTGCAACATCAGTCAGTGCCGCTTTGGCAGACAGACAGACATGCAATCCAGTCAGCATCAGCAGCAGCGTCAGCGTCAGCGTCAACAATAACCCATTAGCAGTGTGATGAGCTGCCCGCTAAATGACATATAACTGATTACTCGCGCACTGAGCTGAGTTACACTGTACGCCGAGGTCGGCATGCAACAGCATGCAGCATGCCGCAAATATTTATTTTACTTACAACTAGTGTGTAATGAGGCTTTGACATGCAAGCGAATCACCCGGAATAACTGCTGAACTATTTTTGTATACAACAACAGAAGTGCATAAAAATATCAGTAACAACAGAAGGAGTGTTGCCCATGTGGCAGCCAAAGTGGCTGGCAGCAAAGGTATGCGCCAATATGTTCCTAGCCGTAAAGAAATGAAAGAGAGTTGTAAAAAGCAGAGGAGCTAATCGGCTTCGATACATACGCTCGTGTCATTGCTGATGATGGCAGCACAAAACAGCCAGCGGAAGAAAATATATATATATATGTATAAAAAATTCGCTACCAATAACAGCAACAATTACCACAAGACAATGTGCCTGTAAAAGCCCGCATGCATGCCAATCGGCAATTTAATTACGCACTATACAAATTGGCCGCGCATGGGAAAATTTTTGTGGGGGGGGGCATGCGGCATGTGGCATGCCACATATGCATAGCTACACTAGACGTGCTACAAATTGCCTTGCGCAAGTACATTTTTGCTGCCTTTTTGCTTTCTGCTTGCCGCCACATGTTTTTGCCGCCGATGATTTTCGCTTATTTTAGGCAAATTGATGATGCGTCGATTATAGCGAAGCTCTGTGTCGCCAATTCTTAACACTTTTTGCTCATGAGAGTTCAATAAACTAGCAAGCTAGAGCACTGTTCTTTGTGGGTAAGAATGTGTATGTGTGTGTGTGCGCGTATTTTCAATCACACGCTCGGACCAGTTGGTTGCCGGCTTGGCATTTCTGCTTATTGTTCCTGTTGGTGGCGGCGGCATTCATTAATCGATCGTCAATGAGCGATTAAGAAATTTTTAAAATTTACCACACATGTTGCATTTTGCTGTGTTGCTGCTACCGCTTAAATTTTTCCTTCGGCAGCGCTTTTAAAAATTCAATTAAACAAAAATTTTGCTATGAGTAGAGGAAGGCACAAAAGGAAAAAAAAAAAATATTGGAAAATGTGAAACATAAGCGCTTATGCTACTTGGGCATTCCGTAGCTCAGGTTTAAGCACAATCCGACGCCACATGTTTCTTATCGTTGCCTATCATCTCTTTTGAGGATCAAGCCGCGTAACGCAATAAACGACCTTGGACTATGGAAGGAAGATGAAATAGCTTTTATTTACTTGCGCTCGATTATTGGGCGAGAAACTTCTTTTCACTATCATTCTATCGGTCTAAGTACCTACGTAAAGTAGAATATACACAGTGCGCTTCGATAAGGTCTTTAACCAACCTATTTTTCTTAAAATGTACATATATTCTGTCTTGACAAACAAGTGAAAATTTCAAAAGATAACTCCATTATCATTAATTTTTTGTATGATAACTTTTCTAACTAAATAAAAAGTAAAATGATGCACACTCTTTAGGGAGCATTATGAACAATCGGAAAACAAAGAACTTTTTGCATTTGTTGTCGTTTTTTGCTTTCCTAATGTCAAACTAAAGAATTACGAGTATCACTCGTGAGACGACCGAACAGAAAAAAGTATAAATTTACTCGGGTATGTTATTGCTTCATATCTAGTAAGGTGAAAGAGTACTTCGGTTCTTCTTCTTTTTCTATTTGTTTGGCGCTGTAATCAACCGAGTTCAATAAATCACAACAGTCGTTTTTCTTCTGCATCAACTGACGCCAATTGAAAATGCCAAGTCAAGGCAAGTCCTTATCCACCTGTGATTTTACACAAACAAAAAATGCGAAACAATCAGGCATGTTCTGAAATTCGAAAATTTGAAATCCATTCGAATTTCAGAACATGCCTGAATAACTACAAAACCGAAAAATTGCATGTCAGCACATATTTGCGGATGAAATCAAAAGACTTAAGCAGCGAACTCGAAGGTACTTGAAATGTTGCTTTATCAGAATCGCTCAAAGGCTTAAATAAATACATATAGTTGTACTAATACAGTATGTGTATGTATACTATAAAAATTATAAGCTCGTTTGTTCGGCGTACAAAATTCGAAACGGCTTGACCGATTATTATCCAAAGAATTCGTGTTTTCCTCGGCCCACTTGATAGCTTCTGAATACATAACAAACGTGATTTAAGAAAGCTTACTTTTTAAATATGTTCTGAAGCACTTCGACTCAGAATCTATTTTCAATAGTGCTGTCACCAATCTAAAAAGTTAAAAATAAAAATTTTAAATGA
>NW_016171451.1:0-7951 GCF_001687245.7 Rhagoletis zephyria
TCATTTGCTTTGCCCGTTCAAGTGCGAAAGCCGTCTCCTGCTTCCCGCTTTGAAAATCGTGTTGCCAATTTAGCGAACTATAAATTCTATGCGCGTAGTAGGTGCGTAGTTAGAGGCAAAATGAAAAAAAGGCTTTAAAGACTTAGAGCACATTTCAGAACAAGTCACGTTCTAACTTTAATTTAGTCGATTAAAATTCAATTATTTTTCAAAAACGTCATTTTAAAATTAAGACTAAATAGGTGACCGTGTTATTGAAATTGTACTCAATCTTTACATATTTTCTGGCATTTTACTTCTTAAAGAGCTCTCTGTAGCTCTTAAGAAAAACGAAAAATGCATATAAAATGACGCACAAGAAATGAAAAATTTTTATTCTATCAAAATTTCTTAAATCAGTATTCAGCTCTCAAGAAAAAAATGCTCGTGTACATATTTATTTATTCAAGAAAATTTACAGCAACAACAAAGTACTTTTTTCAAGCAACTGAAAGAATGAAAAATATTTCTTGTGATTTTTGTTGAGAACTGAAGAGAACCAAAGATTTCCGATCGAAAAATATTGATTTTCAAGCATTCTATACCATTTCTACGAAAAGTCGTTTTTTCCGCATATAAAATACATGGAAAACTTTGAGCGGTTTGAACGACCTCTAAATATTTTTTGACTTCAAAATAAATAAAAATATAGGTGTATAATTTGAATTTGAAAATAAATAAAAATACAGGTGTATAATTTGACATTAAAGTACGAAACTGGTCCCCACCTAGCCCCGAACTAATCCTGAAATGCTCTTGAACAAGTTTAAGACTTAGAAATTTGTTTTCGCGCTCATAATTAGTATGAAAATACTTTCGTAATATAAGTCTTAAAATAAAAGTCTTATCTCTCTTTTTATGGAAGGACTTTTATAATATAAGTCTTTGAATAACAATTATAGATGACTCGAAAAATATTTATCTTAATATAATGATTATTGATTGACTTGTATGCTTTTCTCTTATAATAATTATGTCTCTGTTTACACTCCTTATAAGTCTCATAGTGATTGTTCGAAATCGTTTGGAACAAATTTAACTCTTTTTTGCCCATATACCGTGATACGGTTTAATGTACATACACACTTAGATATGTATATATGTAGCACAAAAAATTGTCTTACCATGGCCATTGGCTATATAGTAAATTAGTGGTATTCACCAAAGTGAGCAAGTGGCCTGGCACTGTGGCAAGAGAGCAGATGATCCAGCGATGATAAAGTTGTCACAATTGTGCTTTTTTGGTACAATTTGAAACCAAAAAGTACATTGACACCACATAGACTTTTTTGGTACGATTTGGAAATGCAACGCTGTGTATATTTTGATGTGTTATATATTTACGTCGGTTAAAACTTCTACTTAGCAGAAGATTATATCATAATATACAAATACATACAAACTCTTTAAAACAAAATGTGACTTACGATCTCACAGAAAGTGAAATGCCTAACTTATTTTTATTCTACTTTTAATACATATACATATGTATATGTTTACAAGATGTTTGTTTGAAAAGCGTTAAATAAATGTATATTTGTTCTAAACATTCGTTCTTTTTGTGAAAGCTTTAAAACTTTTTGTTGGCACATTTTTATTTGATTTTGGTACATTTTTTTCAAACACTTGATAATAATAATAATAGATTGGCGCTTACACATATGTTAGTGTTTGACCGAGCTTCTCCTCCTTCTATCCTTCAAACACTTGATACAATTTCGAAAAATTCATTTATCATCCCTGAGCTGATCTGCTCTTTTACCAGACAGAGTGGCCTGGCACTTGCGCACTTTGGTGAATACCACTATTGTAAAAGTGTCTATACCTTCAGGGAATATTAAAATGCAGCCGTGCATCCTTATACATACATACATACATATCTTTGCATCCTTGCATTCGCTGTCCGACTTGGCACATCACCCATCGCGCCCAATTGTTTGAGGTCCATGTCATTATTTTTTCAATTTCCCGTTTCTTAAGCGTATTAACATCGACATCCGTCGTCATTGACTGCACCCTCCTTGACTTTGACACACAAGTATGACTCTGAAGATTTATAGTAATTTTTTATTTTTTGTTTTTTTTTTCTCCTTTCACCTGCTGCGGTCGATGTTGGTGCTGCTGCTGTTGCTCCTATTGATTTTGCATGTTTTCCAACGGCAATAAGCAGCTTACAAGCAAAAATTGGTACTCTACCTGGAGATATCTTGATAATTTCCTCTTTCTTGTCATATGTTGGCTGCTTTACGCGGCGCTATCGAGAGGAGTTGCAGCAAAAGATGTGGATGACGAGCTTTGCAAAAATCGAGGTAAACAGTGAGATTGCTTATTTAAAAAGGAAAACTAATGATGAAAATGCACATACATAAATACAAGTACATACATACATACATACATATGTATTTTTCTAAAACTCATTTCTTTTTTTTTTTTGTTTTGTTTTGTATAAATAGCCACTTGTACCGTACACAATTGGCGTTGATCCGCTCACCCTGCTCACGGACGATGCACAAGTTGCGACTTGGAATAATGAAGGATTACCGGTGGATCGTATGTCAACGGAAAATGCAACAATTTTAACTCACTCGACCCGCTGGCCATTGATGATTGACCCTCAGCTGTAAGATTAATGCGGAAAATTAAGCGCAACTGCACATTCGAGAGCACTTTACTTTACTTTTTTTTTAACTTACCGTTAATGGTTATTTAAAGATTACTTACATACATACATTGGCAAGCTAATTACTTATTTGTATAAACGAGTGCATTTCTGCTATGATAGAATAGAACCAGGTAATTTATTTTTTGTTAAGAGGAGAAAATTAATGTTTTATGTAACTAGTTTTTGTTTTTTTATTATTACCTTCCTTTTATTAGCTCGGGATGTAACTATGTGTGTAATATTGATGCGCCTAAAAGATGCAGCGATTTCTATTCTCAAGTTACATATGTACCTGTTGACAGTACGAATGGCAATTACAATAGGGAGGTTTTAGTTTTTTAAACTATAATTTTATTGCACATATTTTTGGTACATTTTTGTACTTCAATTTTACTTTATGGCCGCTAGAAACAGGAAGTGGCTTCATGAACGCTTCGACGCTGTTGCCTGGTACTATCAACCGATCAACTCCTCTCCGTTTTCAGAGGTTTTGTACTGAAAGTTAAATGTGCCTCCTTGGCCATACCTGGCGTTAAAGTTGTCAAGCACTATCTTAGCATCGTGATGGGGACAGCATTCGTATGCTTCTTTCAGGCGCTCATAGAACGCTCCTTGGTCTCATCGTTATTTTCCGCCGTCGGGGACTTGAAGAGCAATCAGGCTGATACTCTTGAATACAACTAATGTGGATTGTTGATACTCGTTCACTGATGTGGGCGAACCTGGAGACAAGGAGTCAGAGTGCCCGCCCAACCACACCAAATTTGTGTGCCGTCTCGTAGCAGCCCTAGTACACAGATGTGTCACGTACCAAATTTTTTGCAGCGTTGTCCTCTCCAACGCAATAGTATTTATCTTTGAAACCCATTCGTTGGAGAGAGGGACCTTCTCTAAAGAGGGTCAGGCATAGCTGCAAATCGTAATACATATTTCGGAGGGTCAATTATCCGATGGAATGGATATACGTTTTTAGGATACGGTTGTCATCAACTCATTGCTGGGAGGTTTACATATAGTATAAAATTATCTCCTTGCTCAGTGAGCCCTTAAACCGAAGAAGTCGGAGTGGTGCCACCGGAGCTCCTCTTTCTATCGTATCCCAAGGCGTACGCCATTTCTGTCCTTACATCTCTTGCCTATTCCTTTTAATATTACAATTACTTGAAATCTTCAAGTTTCGCAAATATCTAGCACTTCTATGGCTTCTTGTGGGAGGTATTGCTCAAAAAAGAACAACAACTACATAGTCACTACTAAATTCTTGTGACTTAAATCAACCCCTTTATACTCAACGATATTTTCATTATGGAAGCCACAGATATCTAAGAAATTTATGATAAAAGATTTCTAACCAAAAACCCAAAGCAATTTTATGGGTTCAAATATGCGATTGTTAATGATCAGCTTATTTCTTATATCTTTATTTATCTCTTCCATAGTCAAGGCATTAAGTGGATAAAAAACAGATACGGAGATACACTCGTTATTATACGTCTTAATCAAAAGGGCTTCCTAGATGTGCTGGAAAAGTCTATGGCTAATGGCGAGACTGTGCTAATTGAGCAAATCGGTGAAACTATAGACACTGTGCTGGAGCCACTGCTAAGTCGCGCTTTAATCAAGAAGGGCCGTTACATACGCATATGTGGCAAGGAAATGGACTTTAATAACAACTTTCGTCTTTTGTTGCATACAAAATTACCAAATCCACATTACAAACCTGAAATCCAAGCGCAAACAACGCTCATCAACTTTACAGTCACACCGGATGGCCTTGAAGAGCAACTGCTTGCCGAGGTAGTGAAAATCGAACGACCCGATTTGGAACAAATGAAAATCGACGTAACAGTACAGCAAAATAAATTCAAAATTTCACTTAAAGCCTTGGAGGACGAACTGCTTGTGCGTTTGGCCTCATCCAGCACGAATGTATTGGATGATCATGCGCTTGTCATCAATTTGGAGGCGACGAAGCACACAGTTGATGAGATTGAGCTGAAAGTGCGAGAGGCGCTCATAACTAGCGCGCAAATTGACGAAGCGCGAAATAGGTATCGTGCAGCGGCCAAGCGCGCCTCTATACTCTATTTTGTTCTCACCGACCTCAGTCGTATAAATCCCATCTATAGGTTTTCGCTGAAATCGTTTATGAACGTTTTCAAGAAGGCAATTGCTACTGCACCGAAAAGCAAAAATCATGAGCGCCGTGTACAGCATCTGGTGGCGTCGATCACGCTGCAGACATTCATTTACACGATGCGTGGCCTCTTCGAAGTCGACAAATTGACGTTCACTTCACACATGATCTTGCGTATTCAGAGCGCAGCCGGACAAATTTCCAAAGATGAGTTTGATTTCTTGTTGCGCTTTCCACACGATCCAAACTCATTGTCACCTCTGGAATTTGTAAGCCGAAAAGCTTGGGGCGGCATTAAATCCCTAGGCGGTATCGAGCATTTTTATGGCATCGATAAGGACATGGAAAGCTATCCGAAAAGATGGAGTAAATTCCTTGCCAGTGCAGCGCCAGAAAGAGAGCAATTCCCGGGCGAATGGAAGTATCGTTCGCCGCTGCAAAAGCTTTGTATTATACGAGCTTTACGTCCAGATCGGATGCTGTATGCCATGAGGTGAGTAAATGATGGAATTCGTTTTCAAACATACTTTGATCTTAATTTCAATGAAATGCTCCAATATAATATTAATCCAAGGTATATTTTTTCAGATTATTTGTAGAACTGACAATGGGCAAGGAGTACACACGAACACAGACATCAGCTTTTTCGGAAATCTTCAAAGAAATCAATGCCAGCACACCAGTTTTATTTATACTTTCACCAGGCATTAATCCCGTGCGTGATGTTGAGCTACTTGGCCAGCAGTTGGGCTTTCGGGCCGACAATGACACGCTTATTAATATATCACTAGGACAAGGTCAAGAACAATTAGCCGAAGACGCTATCATAAATGCATTGACCAATAAACACCAGTGGGTTGTCCTGCAAAATATCCATTTAGTTGTCAACTGGCTTCCTTCATTAGAGAAACTAATCGAACGCATAGTTGCCGAGACCGAGCTGAATGATGACAACACCAATTCAAATTTCCGTTTATTTATCAGCGCCGAACCCGCGCCAGATCCAGNAAATGCATTGATCAATAAACACCAGTGGGTTGTCCTGCAAAATATCCATTTAGTTGTGAACTGGCTTCCTTCATTAGAGAAACTAATCGAACGCATAGTTGCCGAGACCGAGCTGAATGATGACAACACCAATTCAAATTTCCGTTTATTTATCAGCGCCGAACCCGCGCCAGATCCAGAATATCACGCCATACCGCAGGGCATACTTGAGTCTTCGCTGAAAATAGTCAATGAACCCCCGTCAGGCATGGCCGCCAATCTACACAAGGCTTGGGACAACTTTTCACAGGACTCCTTAGAAACCTGCACACAAGAGGCCGAGTTCAAATCAATACTCTTTGCGCTTTGCTACTTTCACGCTGTATCGGGTGAGCGCTGCAAGTTTGGACCGCAGGGCTGGAATAAGGCGTATCCCTTCAATGTCAGTGATCTCATCATTTCAGCCAATGTGCTGCACAACTACTTGGAAGGCAGCAGTCGCATACCATGGGAGGACTTACGTTACCTATTCGGGGAAATCATGTACGGCGGTCACATTACGGACGACTGGGATCGTCGCCTCTGTCGCACATACCTCGAAGAGTTACTGCAGCAAGAGCTCATCGATGGCGATTTGGAGTTGTGCCCGGGTTTTGCTGCGCCTCCCAATCTTGACTATCAAGGCTATCATAACTACATTGATGAAATGTTGCCGCCTGAATCGCCCGTACTTTACGGACTGCATGCAAATGCCGAGATTGGCTTCCTAACCAGCGCATCGGAGCAACTACTTAAAACCATATTCGAGCTACAGCCACGCGAATCAGAGCTTAGCACAAATTGTGGTGCTCCACGAGAGGAGCTTGTGAAAATTATGAGTGAGGACTTTTTGGATAAAATGCAGGATGAGTTCAATTTGCAGGCCTTACTTAATCGGGTGGAGCGTAAAACGCCGTTTGTGGTGGTGGCGTTGCAGGAGTGCGAACGCATGAATGCGTTGATATGTGAAATCAAGAGATCTTTGCGCGAGCTGTTGTTAGGCTTGAAAGGTGAACTCACTATAACTCCCGATATGGAACGCCTAGATCATGCCATTTTCTATGATAGCGTGCCAACAACTTGGGCCCTATTGGCTTATCCCAGCATGTTGGGCCTGCAAAGTTGGTATGCAGATCTTTTGCATCGTATTAAGGAATTGTCCAGTTGGCTCAACGATTTTAAGCTACCTTGTACTATTTGGCTTGGGGGGTTGTTTAATCCACAGAGCTTTCTTACAGCCATAATGCAAGAGAGCGCACGAAAACATGATTTGCCCTTGGATCGAATGTGTCTTAGCTGCGAGGTGACGAAAAAGGAGAAGGATGATATTACGTAAGTAACTTATTTTACTAATACAAATTTTATTATATTTTAATAGAACAAGTAAAACTTATAAGTCCAAGTTTGTTGAGTTATGGTAGAACGGAAATCGTTTGGAATGTGTTTCCATGTGGTGAAATTGAAAGACGTTTCGTTCTGCTATAACCTATGAAGCTCAGAAAGGACCCAAATGAAATATTTTTGAGTTCCATAGCGAAAAGGTTATGATCAAAGGATGCTGAATTGAGCTTCTATCGCTTGTCAGTTCGAAAATTTGTTCAAGCCATAAAAATAGTAGAAAGCTTTCTACTACAAGGACTCTGGTCTGGTTTGGTCTGGTTTCAAGCTACACCAAAAACCCATGGAGGGGCAAATTGAACTGGACAAAGTCAGGCGACTATTATCACGCTTTCTAAAGGTTAATTCGGAAGTTTCCCTTATATTTTACATGAGGAAAATACATTTTTTCAATCGAAAAAAATTTCTTTCTTCAGAAACCGTCAAGAAATAAAATAATGATGCTTATTTAGCTTTCAAATTTTACAAATTTTGTAATTTAAATTGAATTAAAAAAATATATATTTATGTATACACATTTTTCTTTTGAAGACAATAATAATAAAGTAAAAATAAATAAAAAAATTCTAAAAATTTATTTAATTTTAAATTTTTTCTCTTTAAAACAATAAAATCTAAAAATTAAATTGGAAAAAGAAAAAAACTAAATCAATAAAAGAATATATTTTTAAAACAAAGTCTAAAAACTA
>NW_016171451.1:12128-14420 GCF_001687245.7 Rhagoletis zephyria
TGGTTTGGTCTGGTTTCAAGCTACACCAAAAACCCATGGAGGGGCAAATTGAACTGGACAAAGTCAGGCGACTATTATCACGCTTTCTAAAGGTTAATTCGGAAGTTTCCCTTATATTTTACATGAGGAAAATACATTTTTTCAATCGAAAAAAATTTCTTTCTTCAGAAACCGTCAAGAAATAAAATAATGATGCTTATTTAGCTTTCAAATTTTACAAATTTTGTAATTTAAATTGAATTAAAAATATA
Organism: Rhagoletis zephyria; assembly: GCF_001687245.7. Taxonomy (NCBI): domain Eukaryota; kingdom Metazoa; phylum Arthropoda; class Insecta; order Diptera; family Tephritidae; genus Rhagoletis; species Rhagoletis zephyria. The sequence goes on from NW_016171451.1 coordinate 12,380, forward strand.
TATATTTATGTATACACATTTTTCTTTTGAAGACAATAATAATAAAGTAAAAATAAATAAAAAAATTCTAAAAATTTATTTAATTTTAAATTTTTTCTCTTTAAAACAATAAAATCTAAAAATTAAATTGGAAAAAGAAAAAAACTAAATCAAAAAAAGAATATATTTTTAAAACAAAGTCTAAAAACTATAAGAAATTTGAATTACAAAACAGAAAAAATAAAATAAGACGCTAAGAAATAAATGAAATAAAACAAATATATTTTGCTTTTGATATAAATTGTAAAAGTTAAAAGAAAATTAAAAAAAGGATATTACTTAGAAAAAGAAAAAATAAGATAAGTTCGTAAAAATTAAAAGAAATTAAAATAATATTATTTTCAAACTACTACCATCAATGAAATGAAATGAAATAAATATGAAAAGAAAATTAAATTAAGAAAACCAAACATAAAATAAATTTTTAAAAATTACATGAAATCAAAAAATATATAAATGAGGTTAAAAAATTAAAAATTTTTTATTAAAAAAAAGGTTAAAAAATTAAGAATTTTTTATTAAAAATAAAAGTTTCGCTGCCTGAGCACTCGAACTCGGACCTCTCGAATAGCACGACTCTGCCTTGCTCACTCGCCCATTGCGACTGTTGGAGCGATGCGAGCTAAAATTAGTACTATAGTACTTTCTCAAAATAGCTTTTCACCCCACCAGTGGTAATAGAAAAAGCATTTTTCTAAGACTTTGGTGCTAGAAAAACAAAAGTCTTTCGACCTAGAGATGAGCACGTGAGTGATTCTGGCCCCCGTTCACGCACGCTCACGTTGATGATTTTGTAAATCACGCACAATCACGATCTGTTATATTTTTTTCAATCACGTTCACGCACGCCTACGATGCCTATTTTTTGGTCACGCACGCTTTCTCACATTTGAAAAAAAACAATTAACTTTCGTAAAAATTTCGCGCCTTTTAATTCGATGTTTAGGAAATATTTTGAGTATGCTGGTTTAGTGCAAGTTAAAAGTAACTCCGACTTACCGTTTTTTTTTTTTGGTATTTTTTTTTTGTCGATATAAAAAAAATCGTCGAACATACATACTTTGTATGGAAAAAAAATGATTGACTTGGTAAACAAAAAAGTAGCAAATGCTAAGCTTTCTCCCAAAATTTTAAAGTAACGTAACAACTTTGGTTTCCTGTATTTATTAAATAAATCTTTGTTTCCGTATTAATATCTTAATTTTTGGTTAAAAATACGTGAAAATTACGTGCCTGAGTGGAAATCTAACTCACGCACGCTCACGTTAGCAAAAATTTCAGTCACGCACGATCACGAAAATTACTTGATTTTTCTCTCAAACCCGCTCACGTTCACGCGTGAAAAAGCGTGGCACATCGTGTCACGTGAAAAATAACGAATTTCGCCCATCCCTATTTCGAACTATCTTGCCATCCGTCTTTCATTTATCTTATGAAAGACTTTTTACTATCTTAAGGGCTGTTTGCAGCTCTCAAGAAAAACCACAAGACATATATATCTCCCCATATACAACAAATCTCAAACAATGCAAATTTGCTTAGCAAATGTATACGATACTATCGATTGTTAATTTTTATTTGACTATCGTTTTCTCGTTTTCTTGAAAATATCGAAACTATCGAATGGTATGACTATCGCACTTTCGCCGGAATCAAGTGATGTATCATCGTACAGTTCCACAAGTAACGTAACTCTTCTTCCTCCCCTTTTTTTCTGGCAGGCTGTAGGTGTGTTTTCGGTTCAGTGTGTTAGTGTATTTTGATTAAATTGTAATAGAAATAAAGAAATTGTAATAGAAATGAAAGAAATTTTAAAAGATAAGAGCAAATGCCAAAAACAGGTGATCTCAGCTGTAGGCATTTTTTGGCAATCAGCTGATAGTGTTTTTACTTAGGAAACTGTACGATGTGTATTATATAAGGTGTGATTGACAACTCAGTGACGCTCTCTTTTAAAATATAAACAAATGATTCAAAATTCATACAAATTTTTTTTTTTTTT
>NW_016171452.1:0-14419 GCF_001687245.7 Rhagoletis zephyria
TACAACCGAAAAATCAGTAAGCATGTGCGTATCGTTGTATTTTCTACATTTTCAAACTGTACATCAACCTTCACTGCACTTGGGCTATACACAATGGGAGTAACCAAAATAATTGACAACCTGCATTTTAAGTTACCATAAACAAAGATGGCAACAAAGCGGCTGCCGTTGGCAAATGTACCGTTTGTCAGTACATGTGCCATTGCTACTTTTAGTTTCCATAGTTTTTTGTGTCTGGTCAAGTAAGGCTATTTGCAAAAGTTCACCGCACCACTCATTATGCAATGCAATGCGCTGCAGGTGCATGTCATGGACAGCGAAAACCATAACGTTGTTATGTTTTTCGTAAATAGTAAAAAATAGTTATATACGATAAGTGAAACAGCAAACAGCTTCAGCTGGCATACGTTGAAATTGTTAAGCTCACGAAAATAAAAAATTGAAAATTGGAAATAACATTAAAAGTCTTTGGAATTTACGGTCGTTCATATTGGCGCAGTAGCCGCATAAGCCATTCTTCTTCTTATTTAGATCTACAATCATTCGTCGGTTTGGACCGAAACCAAAAAACTTCGCCAATTGTCTCTCTCCTTCCCGTATTTAGTCCTTGGAGGATTTTAGATTTTCCAGGCCCGAAACCACACTACTAAAGCCAAATCAGTTGGTTCATGACGGGCTTAAGTCTTTCACCCATTATCGTCGGTAAAGGATCTTAAACGCAATGCTAGAAAGGCTTATTCTGCGGTAATTAGTGCAAAGAATGGTATCTCCCTTCAAGTGAATTCGGCAAAGCACACTCATATTTCAATCTTCGGACATGTATTCATCAAATAATATTCTGCTAAAAATTTGTTAAGTGCTTCATACTAGTTCTTTGCCGCCGGATTTGAACAGCTCGGCCGGTGAACTGTTGGCTCCTTGAGCGTTGTTGTTTTTAAGTCGCAGCACTGCTATTCTCACCTCGTCTTGTTCGAGTGGTGGGACATTAGCTTCGTCTTGAGCTCTTTCGGGTCAAAAGCACCACCTGTTTCGCCATTCTATTGCCAATTGCGAAATTTCTCGGCATTCTGATGTGTCTACAGCCTTCGGACGTCAAGCTTTCGACGCCTTGTGTGACGCACGTTTTTGATTACACTTAAGCGCATGCATTTGTCGGTAATGCTGGAAAGGTATTTTCCATCTATCAACTTGGATCTTGGTTCTCTAACCAGGGACAACCCAACTGACTTTAAGGATGCTTCGATGCTGTTGCTTAGTACAAATAACTGCCATGTTTCGCGTCCCTCTACTCGTTGTGTGATCATGAAGGCTGACATTTCCGCCAGTATTTAGCACCAAGTATTTTCTCTTCGATTGTAAATGATTTTAAACTCTTGACAGAAATTTGGCTGATATTTCGAAAATTAGCTTTGAGGCGCTTCGTGGCTATTCATCCACTGATGAGATCTTATGCTGAATTTCGCGCAAATATATAATGCCGCTTCTCCAAGAACAATGCCCTTTTGCAGCGGAACCTACTGGTGAATTAGCGCTGCTGACTTCATAAAGCCCTTAAACCGAAAAAGTCTGAGCGACCTTAACGAAACCCCTTCTCCTTCTGTCTATACTCAATACCAAGTGATGCAACTCCTTCGGCGAATTTTGGGCAACTTCGGCTGCCCATGTGCTAGATCGCTACTATATACTTATATGTATACTTGTTTCTGGCTATGCTTTTGGTCACTTTCATCGACAGCGCAATTATGTATACTGCTGCGTATGCAACACTGCAACATTGAAAAAAAAAAAGTATAAGCCGAAAGCCACCAAGGAAAATGAAGATGGTACTGTAGCTTAGAATGAAGATAAAGCTCGGAACACTTTGACGACAGCAAGCGACAAGCAGCATCTGTCAAATTTTAAATACACACGTTCTTACGGACACAATTATTTTGACGACAGCACGACATCTTGGCTGCAGGACTGCAATTGTCGACGTCGCCAAATTAAATCTATTTCTAATTTTGCCGGCGACAATGAGTAGATGTAGTGCTGCAAAATTAAATTGTCGCAAAATTAATCACATATTCTTGATTGTTCATGTTTTTCTTATTTACTTAAATAAAAATACACAATTTGTGAAATAAATATACCAAAATGTCAAACTTTAAAATCAGCTGTTTGCTATGTCGCTGAGGTCTTCAAAATGTTTAAGAAGCTGGCTTCAAGGCGACATTTGTCGACAAAATGATGTCGCTGTCGTTACGTCGTGAAGTTGCAGTCGTCAAAGTGTTCCGAGCTTCAAGCTACAAACCCGGTTGTGCATTCGACTGTGGTTGCGTTTCTGTTCTGACCTCTGCGCCAACGCAGCAATTGTTGTGCTCCATGCAGCCGATATGGCAGCGGTCAGCGCACAATAACAAATGGGTTTGACCTTTGCTACTACATACATACAACTCTGAATTATTTATGAGTTTGGGGCATTTTGAGAGAAAATCAAATGAACACTAAGCGTTGTGCTTTAGAACGTTTTTGTGGCAAATTTGCCAATAATTTTACATTGTGGCAAATTTATTTGATAATCTCGTTGGTTTTTAGTGAAAAGTAAGAGAAATTCTTTTAGCGCAATATGGAAAAAGTCAAAAATGGTCAAGTCCATTTTCTCATTTAATTTCACAATAAATTTGCATTTCACGTCATTTTGGCACTGCAGAAATTGTACCCAAAACATGCCATTGGCACTTTCCACATGCCCATGCCCATGCATGCTCAGCAGCTAAGATGCATGCAACACACCGGCACACCATCTGAGACGCAGCCATCATCGCCTCGCAATAAATGTAATTTATCAGCGACGTGACATAATTACCTGCCGTTTATTGGCAAGGAAGAGATAGCAGAAGAGCAAAACCGCAAAGGAAGCTAGATAGGCCAACGCGCAGCACTTGCTTGCTATATATAAAACACACTTATAGCATAGACAGACGGCAACGTTAATACGGATTAACGGCGAATTTAATTTGATCAAAATTGTACGCTGACAGACGGCAGTATTGCGGATCAAGCGAGACAATTTTTTTTTAAATTATTTTAGCTTCTTCAATTAATACTTTCTTCAGTCTTCAGTCTTACATCTCCTGTGTAAATGCCCTACACTGTNGGCCAACGCGCAGCACTTGCTTGCTATATATAAAACACACTTATAGCATAGACAGACGGCAACGTTAATACGGATTAACGGCGAATTTAATTTGATAAAAATTGTACGCTGACAGACGGCAGTATTGCGGATCAAGCGAGACAATTTTTTTTTTAATTATTTTAGCTTCTTCAATTAATACTTTCTTCAGTCTTCAGTCTTACATCTCCTGTGTAAATGCCTGTGTAGAAGCAGGCTGCGTCATCTGGGTTCAGCGTTCCTGACCGACCGTAGGGAGGTTTCACATACCGACGTAAGATGCCTGTTGGGAGTTCATAAGCGACACGAAGTGGTTGAACAGGGAGGATAATTGAACGGTGTCAAGCTGTGGTAATACATGGGCAGCTACTTCTACCTATCAAATCCTGATCAATAGCAGTTAGTTCACGAGTTAATTCCGCATTAACGACTTGATCCGTATTAACGCTATCATCTGTCTATGCTTTTACAAATGTACATGTACTTGCAAGCTTGTATAAATCTCTGTGCTTGTAGCACCATGTCTGCCAGATTGAAGGATTTATGCTGTGTTGCCACCACACAAAGGACTAGCCGAAGGTGCTGAAATCGCGTTGAATTGGTCTATAAACTAAACTAAGTAGTTGGCGGTGATCTTGCAACATGCCTACTGATCGATTAATAGAAGCGCGGGCAAACATCAACACCAGCAGCGAGTAACAATAAATAAAAAAAGATCTTGATGCGTCAACAGTAGCCTGTGAAAATTGTGCTTCAGCGAATTGTCGTACTTTGCCATCTAACTGCCGCAGACGAAAGCTGAACATTAGACGGTCTGCCGACATAAATGTTGCATAAGTGAACACGTTCGAACGTTAATTCGCTCCGAGGAATCTTTTATCGAAGTCTCTAAACTTATGCTAAAACGGCGATTTTAATACAAAAAAACAGTAACAAATGTTTTTAATGCATAAGAAAAAGAATCTTACACTTTGCTGGATATTTTTTATAGCGAGTTGTTTCGCATAAATTGTGATCCGAGCGAAAAGTTATAAGGTCATTTTAAAAGCTTTAGGCGTGACATCCAATCTAAGCAAAGAAAATTTGAAATTTTATTTTTAGCTTCAGTTTTAACTAGAATTTTTTTTCTTTAAATTTAAATTTCAAATCGAAATACAATGGTCCAAACTCTTTTGCATGCTCCAGACTAGATATGTAAAATTTGTTGGGGATACAACTGTAGCTATTCAGTAGCTAGCTTGCTTAACGTCGAGTGTCATTTGAGTTAAATTTTCGCTAGTCTTTCTTACTTTCCGGGCACATTTTATCGTCGATATTTGGCGTTTTTATCTCCAATCAACAGGGTGGAATATATAGTTGAAACATGCTGTTGGCGACGTAAATATGTAGCTCTGATCTTTGATCTTGCCGCTGCGGCTAACTCAGCACTTGACTTTTCGCACATATACATATGTAAGTACATATGTCTATTGAAAATATGTATATTGGCCACTAATATATGTTAGAGGGAAGACTTTTTGCGCAAGTAGACATACAAGCTAAGAAGTAAATCAATTTACCTTTTCCTTTATTTTTCATTTGATGATATTTAACACTTTTGAAAATTTTTTTGATTAAGTTTCGGCTAGATTTGGAAGCCCACCGCAAAGGGGATTTGGAAATCGACCAAGGGGGGATCAAGCTGAGGTACTGCGCGAAAGAAAAATCAGCCAGGCTCTATAAAAAGGCAGCATCGAGGCTGGCGGAAATTTACTGCAGCTTACCTTGTGGCTAACCAGAGTGGAAAACAGCTAAGAGACCTGGAGCTGTTCCGGCTTTGCAATGAAACATTTTGATGTAATACCTTACCCACCAAATGTCGACTGACACTAGACATATTTATGTGCACATTCTTTCAGGGGTATGCCGCCGTAACTAAATTTGTAGGCCCGCAACCAATCATGCAATGGCATCGGACTATATTATAAGCCAATCAAAGATATGTATGTAGAATACTCAAATAAATCGTTTTAATCATAAAAATCTCTGGGTTAACACTCGTATAGCATTTTTTCTGCCAAAGTCCAAAAATCAGTCGGTCATTTCTGTTGTCTAATAACCGCAACTAGCAAAATTTGTTTAAACAACCTAGACTCCATTTCAATGGGTGGTTGAAGACTAAAGTTATATTCTGACCTACGGGAAGAAAATGCCCCACTTGAAACCCAATGATTTTCGCCTTACGTTTTTCTTAAAAAAAAACTCTGGACTCTCAAATTCGTACACCAGGCAAAAGCAAAATTCAAGAGAGCTTACCTGCGTAAAAGGTAGAGCTATGGATACATGTCAAACCAGTGCCATCATTATATTTGTATTAACTTTGCACCTTTGTCCGTGACGTTGAAAAGGTCGTACGGTTCTTCAGTACATCTTCCATAAGTGCATGATGAGAAATTTGTAGAGCGTTCGGCTACTTCTCTAAGCTGGAAAATGTAACGCTTACGGCCCTCGTTTTCACACAGACGATGTCATCTGCATACCCCATTAGCATCATGCTTTTGTACCGTTATGGTGCTGCTTCTATACAGTTTGGCAGCTGTTATTACGCTTTCCAACATCAAATTCCTGGCATGATTATAATATATCCTATGCATAGCTGAGAGATTGTTTTGTGCGGAGCCCCTTATACATAAATTTTATTTTTGACAGTCTGTGAAAGCGCTACTTCCGCCCTACAAATTTCAGAACTATCTCTGAACTAGTGCAAAACGGCTGCAGAGAGGGACAGTTGAAACTTTTGGTGTGCTAGTTGCGCTCTGTAGAGAAGTAAATGCATAAATTCTCACTTCTCGTATAATACTAAAATAGCTCAGAGGGAATACCTCCGACTCTAACATCGTTGGTCGCGAGTTCAAATCGCGGTGGAGGCAGTTTGTGTTTTTCAGATTTAATAAATTTAACTTGTTGATTGATTGCCGCTTAAAAATTGAAGATAAAATGATCATATTTAATTTAAGTAAACTAAAGGTATGAAAAAAAAATTAAATCAAATGCAATCTGTAAAACAAAAAAATGAAAAAATATCAAAAAATGGAATAATCGAAATTTTTTTCATAAAAAACTTGTTGTCGAAGATCTGTCCAAAACGGAACCAGTTCGGAACTAGTTCGAACGTTCTGCAGAGGTGGCAATTTTCCCTTCGTAGGACATCGCCATGTAAAAGAGACAGTTGAAAGTATTGCGTTGGGTTAGATTGAGAACCAGTACCGCCTCTAAAGAGCTAGTTCTGCGCTAGTTCTGAACTAGCGCGATTTACTGCAGGGCATATACTATGTATGTATGTATGTGTGTGCTGACACCGACCTGCAGTACGAGGGAGCGACTACAGGACTGATGAATCCGTAGCTACCTGGTAAACTCCGTCAATTACCGACCGACTACTGGCAGCGTATCTAGGTGGTAGTCACCATCCGGTCTCTCTGCACTAACGGGAGTTAATATAGTAGTCACTTGCGAGATTTATGTGCGCCCTCTGTCGTACTTTTTCGCTATTCTGCGTCCGATTGGTTCGACTCTGCACTACTATGTGCACTAAATACCACGGGCTAATAGAGTAGCTACTTACCTAGGAGTCGGTGCAGTAGCGGTTCAAAAGTAGCGATTAACTACAGCAGTACTTGAGGGCGCTCTGCATGCTGGGGATGCGTATGTACACGTAAATATACATACTCAGATCTGAACAGTCAAATACGTGCGCAATAAATTTTTGTATGAAAATATTATTTTTAAAATGAACATTTTTAAACCACAATCGAATATAAAGTATCTATTTTTACTAAGCATTATTTCTATCAGTGTAGGTGTTTTATTTATATTTTTTCTTTCTTTTGTATGAGTAAGTGTCTCGCACGCATTTTCTGTTTTAAAGTTAATTTTTTTTTTTTTTGTGCATACACAATTGCATGACCAACTATTTTTTAGAATCAAAATTATTATATTGATTAAATTGTGCCTATTTGGGATGAAATACATACTTTTTTTTATTTTTGTTTGTAGTATACTTCATGCACTTAATAAGTCTTTTTGCGTTGAAAACAAAGGTTTTTTTTTAATTTAAAATCTTCAAAAGGATGTCTCTTATCACCGAAACTTCTTAGCATTCCATCCTCGAAAGAACTCTTGTAGTGGCATTTAGTAGTTTGGGTGCGTGAAATTTTTCGAACGGGTTTTCAGAACATTTAGCTTGACTAATCTAAAAATATCCTTAAAAAAGGATTAAAATATATAAATATCCTTATAAAGGGATTAAAACTTAAATGCATCCTTATAAAAGGATTTTTTATATAAAAATATAAAAAAACAAATAGCATAAAATATTCTTAAGAAACGATGTTAATATTCTAAATAAAAAAGGGCTATTAAAAGGGATAATAAAATCTTATGAAATAAATCCTTAAAAAGGATAAAAGTATCCTTCTTTATACAAATACAAATATAGAAAATACCCTTAAAAAGGATAAAAATATCCTTGTAAGAGCATGATTGAAACAGGAATGAATTTTAGACTCAGCTTGGCGGTAGCCTTAATTGTGTTTTATGCCAATTAACCAGCTAAAGCGAGCGATGGAGCATTAGCCAATACAGTAAGTGCTAAGGAAACGTTAAATTATTTCCATAATTATGTATACAAGTATTTAAATATTTTTTGAAGACACTGAAAGCATGTAAGCAATCCCAAAAAAAGAATTTCAGCAAGGACAATTTTTTAGCTTGAACAAAAGACTTAAGCAACGAACCGGCTCGAAGTATTTGGCTACGAGAGTTGTTAGGCGTGGAATAGCTACTACAAATAGTTTTCTGTTGTTATGTGTACACTAAGTTACAAAGCATAGCGTTGTGTAGTTTTTCAATTTGGGTATATTTTGCGCTGTTCAACTAAGGCGTTTCCGTCGGGGTTGCACAGTCACGCTGCCTGCGAAGATAAACGCAAACACATAATCAGACAATACAAATTTTTGCAAAAAAAAAAACAAAATCCACAAAAAAAAACAACAATCACGGTCGGCAAATTTCTGGCCACCGCCGATATGCATCGGTGAAAATTGGTTCGCACTTGGTTTGTTGTCTGCTTTTGACTAAGCCGCTACAAAATTCCCAAACTGCTCGTTAGTCAGCTAGCTACATAGCTTTAAACACGTGGCGGTCGCGGTACTTTGCAGCAGCGGGAGTGCATAACTATGTACATAATTATATGCAACATGCCACACATTCTTACGCTATCTATCGGCAATGCAATAATGTAGAGCGTGAAGCCAGCGAACGTACAAATATTTCAGTTAAAAAATTTTGCAGATATTTTTTTAATGAAGTGATTCTTTATTGGTTGATTGAATTTATTGGAAAATTAAGACTTCAACATTTGAGCTGAAGTTTTCTAGTTTTATTCTTCCAAAAAGCCTATTATCTGCATTATAAGGAAAAGTCTAGCATTTTTTTCTGCAATGTTGCAGTCACACAATGTGCGCATGCGCATAGTTTCTTTGCGAAATGCGAGTTAGTTGCCGTAAACACTGGGCTTTCATGCCAAAGAATAATTTGATTTCAATCTAATAATTTCAACTAATTAATGATGCCGTAATGCCATTTAACTATGTGCAATGGATAGCGCCAAGCTGCAGCAGTAACAACGATCAAAACCAAGAAACACATGCAAGTTAGTTGTTAGTATTTGTTAAATGAAATCACTAAATGCGATTTTTAGGTGGCTTTCGTTGTTGCAACAGCCAGTGACAACCCACATTAGCATGAAACCGACATGCTATTGAGATTCGAGCTGACCACGCAACCAAAAAGCCAAACCGCTCAATTTAACTGCCGCTCAGCCCGCAAAGGAGATGCCGCTTGTTGGACAGAAAGCGTATGACAAGCTTTAGAATAGAGGCTGGCAGCCTCAAGTGCAAAGCTCATCGAAGGTGCCGCTGAAATGGAAGAATGCCGCTAGTGTTTTTGTGCGACTGAATACTGGTAGCTTGTATACAGATTTCAAAGGGCGGCATACAGGATGGTCACAAGAGCGCTGCCTTCCATGCCCACTAAAGCTCTGCAAACACTTCTAAACTTTCTGTCCGCGAACTTTTTTGCCGTAAGACTAAAAGCACTGTTAAAATGGAAAGACTCCAGATTCCGTCGCACCAACATTCTAATCAACTACGCCAAGACAACTCAACAGTTGTCAACACGGATGGCTCTAAACTAAATCTAAGAGTTCTGTTTTAGTTTGCTGTAGCACTGAAGGGTCTTCCAAGCAGATATCGCGGTCATAAAAGAGGCGGCACGTTTGACTTATCGAATCTTCTCTTAATTTGCCTTCAGTTACCTATAATCTGGTAACAAAGCAGTTGCTATTATGTGACTGGAATGCTTTGAAACCTCGTCAGAAGTTGCGTTGGAATATAGAAAAGTCCTGAACGAGTTAGCTTCAAGGTCTAGTAGCCACACTAAATATTTGGGTGCCATGTCACAGAGAAATATAAGGTAACTGGTCAGCAGAAGAGCTTCATAGCAAGGGAACCACCCAGTCTTAGATAGACTTCTTCGATAATGCAAAAAAAAAATGGTCGGCAGAACCTATGTGTGGGAAGACTCGACAAATCTTTTCCGGCTTCGGCAAGAAAAGAACCGATGCACTATTTCGTCTAGAACGCCCACTACTTAAGCAAGTGATGGAAATTATAACGGGTCGCTGGTTGATGGGAAGGCATGCTTATTTGCTTGGGCTTGCCGACAAATGATTTCAGCCGATGCTGCCGTGTCGAAGAAGAAATTACGGGCATGGAAAATTACCTCAGTCACTGTCCTGCCCTATCGGGGGCAAGAAGACGCGCATTTCAACATCACCTCTTAGTCTCTCTGGCGGATTTAAGCGAAATGTGAACATCAGAAATCGTATGTAATACAATTGTCAGCCAAATAAAATACATGCCATGTGGCATATACATACTTACTTACATGCCTACATATTAGGTTGGTTAAAAATATAAACATCTAAATTTTGTATGTTACACCCCTTCATTTTTTATACGTACAAAATAAAGTATCAAAATCAAACAAATTTTTTTTGGGATCGATGTCTGGGTTTGGAGAAATAATTTCTTTTTTCAAATCGTTAAAATTTAGTAATATATCTATTCTTCATATATGGCAACCATAACAAATTCTAGTCTGGTGTAGACCAAAGTTTTTTCAAAAACCTTTCATTAGGAACATTCATATTGCATAATTTTACTTGACCTTTACAGTTACCTCATCTAAGTTAATAAACGGGTGGCAACCATAATAAGGCGTTTTGGCTCAAAGCTTATGAATATCCTTTCCGTTTGATGCTCGTAATTGTTTTTGATTTTTAAACCCGCCGTCGTCTTTTTTTAAATGTGGCCACCCCATTTCAAAATAATTATTTAAATCTCTTCATACGCTTTTAGCTGCAGAAATTTAAATATTTTGTTGAGCCTTTAAATAATTTTAAATTTTCAAAAAGCTGCCAACCTTTTCTTTCAAAAATATTTCTCCATATCGCTTATTTTTAATATTCTTCAGTTCTGTGGGACTGGTAGGAAAGAAAAAAATTTGTTCAAGCCTAATGTTGAATATACTATACATTTGTGTGTCGTTGCAAATATTCAATGCCCAATAAGTAGGCAAGTACAGATTAATAATATTCCAGCGTTATATGCGGCCAGCAAGGCAGGTGGAATGCTTGAAGGAGCTAAGCAGCTTCTGTGGTTGCCACAAAAGAGCCGCTACTATTCTAATCGCATGTTTGTTGGTACATTTTTGGCATCTTAGTTGTATGCGTGCATCATTCCTTTACCACCACATTTTTCGGCTAACAAAAATCTTCGTAAAAATATGTACGCACGCTGACCAAAAGCGATAATATTTAGTGTCATCCTGTTGGTGCAGTAAATCGCCGCGCTTATTGTTTGCGCTGCTGAAGTTGCACACGTATGTATGCCTGAAGTATGCAACATTTTGTGACAACATTGTGATTGAGTTTTCAAGTTTCGCATTGTAGTTTTAGAATTAAATAAAAAAACGTAGTAAATTTTATTTTACAAACGCGTTCTTTTTTTCTAAATGTATGGAATACATTTTACAACACAAAAATCTGGCTTGATATTCACAATTGATCACATTCTGTAGTCAATGTCCCACCAGTCACAATGGAATGGCCCTAGTGTACTTTTGAAGTGAAACTTTTTTGGGTTGAAATGCAAACAGCAATTGGGGTAAATCTCTAAGTTTTGCAAAACCCTTGCATGGTGTACGGATCATGGTGTACGGATAAGCTAAAGTTAAGAGTAAATTTTCCTTTGTCACCATTTGCTGATAAAAATCAAAGCTCCTTTTCTAAATTCGGTTAAAAATTGACTCCTCCAGTGTTTTTTCAACAAAATCAATTGATAATTTCCCACTACGCAGCGGTAAAAATCTGAAAATCAACGATTGAATATCGGTATGGGGGCGATCGGGATTGAGTAAATAATTAGTCCCGCGCCCATCTTTTCTATGTACATCCTTCCAACCTTCACTCACTTTCCGCTATCCTCATACCAACCACTCCATGCTTGCTTAGTATGTAAATTTATGTAAATAAGTAGTTTGCGGACAACTTTGGTTTACTTTACTAATTGGTTATCGAGGTCCTTATATTGCAGCACACTCTAATTAGACATTAAAATGCGTGCAAAGCGAGGCAACAAGCAATTTAAGTGTGCCGCGCTGGCCAAGTTGCAAGAAGGAGGCGTAAGTGGCGCAACCGATGAAACTGTTGGCATTTAATTTTTGTGTTAAACAAAAAATTTGCATTTGCCTAATCGCTGTACGAACGAACTAATGAACACACGCACAACTCATGCGTGTCTGGGCATACGTGGCTGTAGCTTGCCACACCATTTTGTTGCATTTAAATGAATGTAAACTAGTGCGGAACGGAAGAAGTGGTAACGTGAAAGCTCAGGAAAAAAACTAGCGAATGTATAAGGAAATGGATGCGTGTAGTAACTGTAAGAGACAGCGATTAGCAGATTAGTGTCTGTAAAGCAGGAAGTTGCAGAAATGTGTGCTGTGCGTTTTCTAGCAACTTCAAACTTGCATTTTGTTATACTAAAATTGAATTGGCTATAAAATTTGCAAATTAGTATGCAAATTTATTAGACTTTCCTGAGTTTTGCACAAAGTTTAGAAATTTTAGTTTTATGTTTTTTGGTGCAGGTTGAACTATGTGTATAAAAATTATCCAAAATAATTTAAAATGATTGGAAAACGCATATATCGAGCCCTAACCGCCAAAATAACGTAAGCGACATTTTTTTTTTAATTTTTTTTTTGATGCGGAAATGCATCTAAATGCTCTAGGAATATTTCTGCATCAAAAAGAAAATTTTGAAAAAAATGTCGCTTACGTTATTCTGGCGGTTAGGGCTCGATATTTCCGAGCATCGTCAGGATTATCCAAAGTATTTCGATTTAGTAAAAAACTAATTTTGCTTCCACGATCGGACAGCAAACCCTTTAAATGCTGGAACTCGAGAGTTTTCCAGAGTTCGCATATTAGCCAGCAGGTGACCCCTGCTCACGCATACATACATAGGAACTGGGGTCATTTGTGGAGCACAATATACGCTCCGTGCAGCGACCGAACAGTATTGTTTTTCATTTCATGCCATTAAACAATATTTTAATCAAAATTTAATTGAAATGCTATAAATTATTTTAAATCCATTGACACTTATTACATACGGAAAATATTCTCATAGAACTAAAACGGACATCAGACTACCTAAAAAATACACGATTTCCTCTTCTGTAAGAAATCGCTTTAAATCGCAAACCACACTGCACTGCAACACCACACGAAAGTGGCTGCAGTTAGTGCAATAGTTTGGCGCACTCAGTACGAGGCGTTACTAATGGGCGGCCATCGTGAGCCACACCTATGTATGTGAGAACTAACTGCGAAACAAAGGAAAGAACAAAGAAAATGAAAAATGCAATTGAAACACAGAGTAAGTACAACAGCAATGGCTATCTTTGATGCATTGCCTGGTAAAAGTCTAGGGCGAAGTTATGCTGCCCATTTTTAGCCAGCCAATACAGCTCAACAAAATCAATATTTATTCAAACGATAACACCTACTAAGTGTAAGTGAGATTGGTGGATAAATAACTAAAACAAAAGCGGGGCATGCAAAATATTGACATTGCTACATAGCTGGTAATCGAAAATGCTGTAGCAGTACGCACAGATTACTACATATAACCAAGGAATATGAAAAGAAACTCTGCATATGTGTAGAAAAAATTGCAACTTTAATAGTAGACATTTACAGAAAACCACTGAAATTTTCCTTTTAGTGTCTTTACTTCTTATTTGCCACTTCGGTCGGTTTATTAGTAATCAATTGAACATCTGCATAACTATAAAAAAAATATGTACTTTTGTTTATTTAAGCATTGCACTTTTGAGATACTTGCAACAGTTTCAGTGTTGCCAGAAGGTGTTGCAGCATAATGCATGTGCACGCAAATATGTAGACTCGACCTGCTACAGATATGTTGAAGCAGGGGCAGTTGCTACTGGCTACTAAAACATAATACCTACTAAACTCCGGCAAGGAAACAACACCAACAACATAAAAAAGGCGAAAGCTTTGCAACAAATATGTATATCAACTTTGTATTTCGTTGTTAATAAATGATAAAGAACCGTACCTGCGTGAGCTATTTATTGTTAAGCTAACACGGCTTGAAGTGCCAGACTCAATGTTGCATATATGCGCCTTCTTTACCCCTCAAATAATAGAGGAATTCGCTCTTCTGTGTATTCCTTGTACGTTGTATAGTTGTAACTGCATGAGCGTGTGATTTGTTGTTGCTAGCCGTACATACACATGCAACACAATCACACACTCGACCAGTTGCACTTACACAGGATACAGCGAATGCACAGAAGCGCGAATTCCACTTATACCATATTCGAGAGCAGTTTGTGTTAATAACAACTCAATAAATAATCGGACAACACCGCGGGCAGTAGCGGCAACATGCTGCACGATAATCATAAAAACAACTACCAGAGCACTCAAGTGCAAATAAATGAAGATAGAAGATTTTGCGAAATTTTTTCTTTCTTCAGTAATCAGCAGTTCGCAGCAAGCAATTTTTTTCAATCAATGTTTATCTTAACTTTAAAGCACTATACACAGCATTAAGAATGCAACAA
>NW_016171453.1:0-14417 GCF_001687245.7 Rhagoletis zephyria
AATTACGCTTTCATGAATGACTATGTAGAGTTGAGGAAGAGCACATACAATGAGCGTCTAACACAGGGGTGCTCAACAAATTTAAGTTATTTAAGCCAAACGACAACAACCTCAACACAAATTACAACAATGTCGTTCTGGGAATTGCAAAAAATATTTCAACCCCAAACTAACAAGCGGACAGTGGAGCAAATGCAAGCCAACGTGAGGCCGTAGTGAATTAATTTTTTAGCGACTAGAAAATTTCACTTTGTTTTATTAAAATTTAATGCGCTACAAAAATGTTTACTTAAAATGTTTCTAAGAAATCTAGACTTGAGGCTGTTTTTGTTGAATGACTAATGACTTGGTACATTCCCTAAGTTACTCATACGACCTGTACTACCAACGAACTTTCGCACCACTTGGATGGGATGGTTTCGAGGTATGTAGCAAGTGCATTGCTACTATATTTATATTTTAATGCCCAAGGTACGTACACACCACACAAATATACTCTAGAGAACAGAGAAAGTGCAATTTACATATGTACATATGTATGTGTGGGCGATTTTCAGGAAGAAAGAACCACTTGAGAAAAGTAAGTAAAGCACTTGATAGCCACCAACAGTGGCTCTTTTAATACTATTTACCTTCGTGGCTGCTTTTGTTGAGTTTTTTAGATAACTCTTGAAGGTTAGGAAAATTGAAGAAAGTAGACCAACATTTATTGTACGTGTAAAAATGCAAGAAATAAAGAAAGCGGTAGGAGATGATTGTAGAAAGGCTGCAAGTGTAGCACAGGCTACAGAGTTCACAGAGTTAACAAACTTAAAAGCAAATATCTTAACGATTAGAGGAAAACGAAAGATTTTAGTGGCGTGCACTTATAGCTCCAATTCGAAAAAACACAAAGAAGTGTGCCTTATTTAATGGAGAATTTATTAAGACTAACCAACTACATACTTAGTTGAAATTTTTGCTAAGTAGGTCTTTTAAACAATTGCCATAACCTTATCTGAATATCTTTAAATAAATCCTCTTCCGTTAACTAGCCGTGTGTACACAGCAGATTCCTATACATATTTACACTTAATTTAAACGCCAATATTATTAGCTTCTATGCAAGCCTTTTGACCTTCTTGTGCGTAGCAAAGGCTGTGGCATGAACTTCAGACGCTGACCTCAAATAAAATGCGCTTTAGTCTTAACTTTCTGCTTAATGTTTTACGCAAAATATTCGGCATTTATGCTAAGTCACGTTACACTGCTTTAATAAGCGACACAGGGAATGGCAGCAAGCAAGCAAGTTGCTGTGCCTAGTAGGTCAAAGTTTGGGTATGCGATGTTTTTGCTAGTGTTTTTGCGCTCTCCTTCTTGTTAGCTTCATAATTCAAGTTTATAAAGAAAAGTTTGTGAAGCGCATAGCTACTAAAGTGAGTGGCTTCAATGAACAAATGAACTTGCGATCAACACAGTTGCGTGGTTTATTGAGTACACAAATTGGCATTGACGCAAGGCATGAGCCTGTTGTTTGACTGATATGTATGTGTGTGTATGTAAGTGGGTGCATAAAATTCTCAAATACTCAAAATCAATTCCATTCGAGTATTTTGGGCTCACTCACGTGGCATCGAAGTAGACATTGGCGGTTTTAAAAAAAAAAACATGTCGTTTCCATGTAAATATCATCGTACAGTTTCATAAGTAAAAACACTATCAGCTGATTGCCAAAATATGCCTACAGCTGAGATCACCTGTTTTTTGGCATGTGCTCTTATCTTTTACAATTTCTTTCATTTCTATTACAATTTCATTTATTTCTATTACAATTTATTCAAAATACACTAACACACTGAACCAAAAACACCAATACAATAACCAAAAACACACCTACAGCCTGCCAAAAACACACCTACAGCCTGCCAGAAAAAACGGTAAGAAGAAGAGTTACTTTACTTATGGAACTGTACGATGGTTAATATGCCAACTTAATTGGCCTCAAGTAATTTCTGTATGAGCAAATAACTTTTGATGATTTTTTATAGGTACACAAATTTTCACTAAATGTAAATGTTAAAAATTCTGCGGAAATTTTTTCATTTAATAAAATCATATATTCCATTGACAGGCCAAAATTTAGTAGATACTTTTTTTGAACGTATATACATATATATATGTACACACATGAGTTTTCACACATATTATCTACATATGTATGTACGCATGTTTGTACTCAAATATTATGCAGTTCAACACCAGCGCTCCAATGCCGAAGGTAAAATTTGTATGTATGTATGTATGTACATATGTAGTTAGTGGAATGGCAAATGCTCTTGGTAGCGCGTTAAAATGAGAGCGAACACGTTTAAAAATAAATATCAATAAAACTGCGCGGAAATTCGAATGGTAAATAAAAATAAAATAAAATAAACATGAACTCGCGCACAGTAAATGAAATAAAATACGCTAACAACTTTTAAACTGAATTTTTTACCTCACAAAAGTTGAAGCAGTTTACAGATAATTGCAAAAAATGGCGGTATGAAAAGAGGGCGAATGGCTAGTTAATGAAAAATTTGTACGTTGTACATTAGAATGGGTCGTTGGCCATATGTAAGCAAAAGTGTATTTGTACATACTGCAGCCATGCAAAGCAGACACCGTACCGGGGGTGCATTTAAAAATAAGAAGAAACAAAAGTTGCTAAACTTTTCACTTTTATTTAGTTTTAGCAAAACCACCTATTCCATTTTGCGTTCCGATATCTGCTTTACATTTTTTGAGACATTTGTAAAAGAAAATCTAATATTTAAATTTAATTTCGCACCCGAAACATTCCGAGAACCCCGAAAAAAATTCCAAAAAAATTTCGAACTATCCGAAAAACTAATCATTTAGTATGCCGAAAAGTGCCAAATAAGGTTTCAAACGAAGAAAACAGGGCCGAAAGGTATCTAAAAAAATAAGCCCAATAAAATCTTCAAAAGTCTAAAAAATATGCTTAAAATTGCGAAGTATTTTACTTTTGAATAAATGTCTAAAAAACACTACAAATTTGCTGTTTAAATAAAATAATCACAATTTCTTGCTTAAAATAATAACAATCAATCTTTACAATAATAATATTCTGCAGTGAAAAAGGACTTTAAAAATAGATATTATGCTAAGTTACATTTAACGCAGTAAAGTCTTAATTATCCCGGAAACTGAGTGAGCACCTTTAATAATTTTGACGGCCCTAAAAAGCCCCTAAACATCACCCAATTCCTCAGCAATATTTATCCGTGTTCGACCAAAGTTTATGAAGTTGGTCGGCTACCGCGACGACAAGCGATTTTTCAATGTTTACTGGGCAATATTTTAAGCTATTTTTCAATGATCAACGGGCAATATTTGCAAAGCACATAAAAAGCGCAAAATAATAAACCCAGATAAACAGTAAAAAGTATTCACTGGATGGATATTTTGCTAAGTTACAGTTAACCCAGCAAAGTCTTAATTATCTCGGAAACTGGACAATAATTATAGGAGTATTTTGGTGACTCTAAAAAGCCCAAAAAAATAAGCCCAGATAAGTAGTAAAAGTCTTCAGTTACGGTTAACTTAGCAAAGTCTTAATTATCTCGGAAACTGGACAATAATTATAGGAGTATTTTGGTGACTCTAAAAAGCCCAAAAAAATAAGCCCAGATAAGTAGTAAAAGTCTTCAGTTACGGTTAACTTAGCAAAGTCTTAATTTTTTACCAAATGGTCGGAGCACAAAAAAAAAACGAAAAGTGGCCTAAAATAGCACACAATAAGCACAATAATACGAGCAAATTTTTTCTTCATTTTGTCATTTCAGTGCCGCTGACTTGATTGAACTAAATTATCGCGGATCAGTTGACGTGGCCATGCTTTTCACATATTTTTCGATCGCTGAGTGTAAAAGCCATTTTCATAGTTCGCGAAGCAATTCGATTTTCCTGGAGTGTTTGGGCAAGAGTGTGTTGTGTATGTATGCGTTCGCACACATAGAGCCATTTTGTAATAAAAACTTTATCAAAAGTGCTATTGAACTTGAAGTGGTAGTTTATTGATTTAGCTTTAGGAAAATGTTTTTCATTCGGTCATTTTCCAATTATTTGCTATAGTTAAAAATTCAGAAACTCAAAATGCATTTAATGACTAAAAAATCCCAATTCCACTTCACTAATATTGTGCATTTACGAACGTGTTAAAAAGTTTACAAATTAAATGCGCAATTTTCCACACAATGCGTTCTTAATCGCTTTCATTTTAATCTACGGAAAACTTGAAAAAAAAATTTCATGAAAATCATTATCCACACGAAATTGCAATGAAAAGCAGAAAGTAAAAGTTGTTGAGTGTGTGTGATAATTGCCGCAGGAGTAGCAGCAGCAATAATTGAGTTGTGAGCAACAAGATTGGACATGGAAAAGGCTACTGAAGTGTTGATTGTTGGCAACTGGCCACCATTTCTGATTGGACATTGCCGGTGCCCGGCTGAAAGTGAGGGTCACTTTAGCTTGTAACAGCAATGCGATGAACGATGTACACAACACATTAGCAATATGAATGCATGTGTAAATATAGAGTTGTAGTGACGTTGCTTGTTAACGCCATGCGTCTGTTTTGCGTGTCACAGTGCAAGGGCCTATGTACGTGAAATGGATGAAGGGTGAAAGTGAACAAATCGCAGAAATGGAAGCTTGGTAGCCATGAACATACCAGCACATATTTAGTAGTTAGTATGCGTGCAATTTCAAGCTGGTATAGCGTGCCGGCCATTGGGTGTCCCTTTCAGAGAATGACAACAAAAGGTGACCTTGTTAGAATTTTGAAATATGTACACACAAAAAGTGCGGTAAATGCATACTCACCTCAATGGAGATGGAATTTTTTGGCTTATGAATGACTGTAGACGATTGTTGTACATTCATTAAAGTTTTTTTGTTTGTAAATTACTGCCAGCTAGGTTTGATTTTTATTTATAGCGAGGATGTAAAAAGGAGGTATGAAAAAAGAAAAGGCTAGGACTTTAAAACCCTGCAATACTAGGCAAGGTCCATAGCGTTACCATATAAACTACGACCACCTTGGACTGCTAATCACTGAGTTCCAGAACACCTTGATGTACCCTACCTTGCCGCCGGCTTACAGATTTGGCAGAAAGCTTGCTGCCAGGAGACTAATCTGCAGCCTGCTAAGGGTAGGACACTCGCAGGGGATTTTCCACACCTTCTGCTCCAGTTTAAAGCCGCTCTAAGTCAACAAGCAACGTTCTAGCGTTCTGCCTCTTAAGGGAAAGGAGAAACTTTATGTCATATGTTCTGCACATAATCCTGGACACGTTTTGGACCACATCTTCTGCACCTTCCGGGTAGGGAAATTGGCACCTCCTCCAGCAGCATGGTTTCCTAAAGATCCCCTCATTTGACTAACCTGTTGGCCTCTTCGTTGCCCTCGTTGGCTTCGAAGTTCATCGCAAAGTGTAGACCCGGGATCATATAATCAATCCTTCCGTAAAGATGACGCTATAATACTGCATCCGTAGGACCTAGGAGATGTTAAATATGCACGGTGCTATAAGTATAAATATGGATTTGGATATGAGTATCAATATGAGTATGAATATGAAATTCATATGAATATGAATATGACTACAGAAATGGATATGAGTACGGGTATGAAAATTGAATAAATTTTCAATATGATATTTTTATAGCAGTTAAATGCTTAAGCTTGCTGTAAGATTTGGTTCAATCATACATTCACGCATATCCCCATTCTTCTGTAGCATTAGTCACTAACACATATTTTGTGCTTGTCACTTGCTTCTGTTACTTGTCATCGGTCGCATTAGTTAAACTTTTTACTACTCAACAGCGCCTTTCTCAACTATTCTCTGTTGCTTTCACCATTTCCGTTGTCAACAAAAATGCTCATTGTGTGCATTTCTCAACAAATACGAGTTTAAGTACTAGTCTTATGTATGTAGTATGTATGTGAATCTTTTTTTTGTTTTGCTACTGTTGCACTTTACATATTTATTTGTGTCGTTGCAGCACTTTATTTTCCTTCATAAGCACATTCTTCTACACATTCCTTTCTCGCTTCTTACTAATTCTAGTTGTCTACAGAAAAAAAAGGTATACGAATCTGCCATATAAAAGTTTAGCAAACTAGATACATAGCATATCAGCATCACATGGACATGCTTCTACAAAAAAGTTCTACGAGCATTGTAAAAGTCAATGCTAGACGTCCATGTTTTGTTCTTACTGGAATGTGTACATCCTTTTTCGTTTCCATTAGATTTTTCCTGAATATGAATGATTACTGGAGCTGTTATTTTTAAGCTTTCTTTAGTTCTCAATGATCCTGAACTGCTTTGTGAATTCGCTAGTTCAACAAGCAGTCTTTAAAGTTTAAACATTTTCACATCGCAAAGATTATAGTTTTGCACCAATAGCGCCGGAAAGGAGAAGCACATATGCAAGCTAAAGCGAACATGAAGTTCCCTAACAAAGATTATTATTATTTTGTTTTAATTTTTCTGTCTGAAAAGTTCAAGAACTCTACTAAGTTATACGAGTTGTTCTCTATTTTCACAGCGAAATTTTCAAAAATATACGCCATGCCAAGCATTAACGAGTAATTAGGAATTTAATTTTAGTTATTTTTTCGATATAATTATTTAATTCTTTACCAAAAGGCGTATAAATCATAGTTTCAAACTTTGCGCAATGCTGAAAAAAACAAACTTTCGTAAAAATTTCGAGCTTTTTAATTATATTTTTAAGAAAGATTGTGCAGTTTTGTAGCCCATTTTGTTTCAGTATTACAAAATGCACGTTTGAAATAACATGAACTCAGCGTTGATTTTTGGCAATTTGTTGTTCAAGGTGTTGCTCATTTTCTATTTTATATAAAAAATCTTCGATCATACTTTGTATGGATGAAAACTTGATAACACCGTTAGCGAAAAATCAGCGGCGTGCATATTTTAGAAAAGTCACAAGGCAATTTTTGTAACGATATATATTTATATAACGAGAAGAATATCCGCGAACAAAATTTCATAAATCGGTTGTACGTCTTTTCAAAGAGTCTTCGCAAGAATGAAAGTAAAAACTAGGCTTAAAAATTAAAGAAATTGTCCTAAAAAAGGTGCATCTTTGTTGAAATCAAAAATACTTACGATAAAAAAAGGTTTTTTTCCGGGTAGAAAAGTTTACTTTTTTAAAACTTTTAAGCGGCCTGATCATTTACCTTCAATTGCCCTGGTTTCTATGCATTGCCAAAAAGCACTTGGAAAATTGATTTTTCTGAAATTGTGTTGATATTTACTTTTATTACACTCGCAGTTCTCCACAATAAACGCAAGAAATATACACTGCCGGAATAAAGTATTGCCACAGCAAATTTTTCACAACATATGCAACAATTTTCATTCTAATATTTTTCCGCTAATTTCGCATAAAAAGATAGTTTATTCTACAACAAAAAACGTAAAAATATAATTCCTAAACTTTGTGCAAAACTCGCGAAAATTCAGCAAATTTTCAACTTTTTAATCAGATTTTTTAGAATTTTTTCAAGTATGATTTGTAGCCCAATCAATTTTATAATAATAAGTTCCAAGTTTTAAGTAGCTTGGAATTATTATTGGTTTTTGGCAATTTTTTTCACGCAGTCTCTTCCATACAAAATGTTTTTTTCGGAAATACTTTATATGAAAAAAATGCAAAACACCCTCAACAAAAAAAATTCTCAAAAATCAACGCGATTTCGGATTAACTCCAGTTGCAGTTTTTTACTAGAATTTAAGGGACCGCAAAAGTGCGTACTTAAAAAAATTCTAAAAAATCTGATTAAAAAGTTGAAAATTTTGATGAGAATTTGCTGAATTTTCGCGAGTTTTGCACAAAGTTAAGGAATTATATTTTATGTTTTTTGTTGTTGAATGAGCCATATTTTTATGCAGAATTGGCGCAAAAATATTATAATAAAAATTGTTGCATATATTGTGAAAAATTTGTTGTGCCAATACTTTGTTCCGGCAGTGTATGTACACCTTTTGCGCACCCAAAGCTTTTATTTATTGTATTTACAAAATATTTGAAAATTGCTTTTCACTTTCCCTTTTTCTTGTTGGTGTGAAATGCAATTTGCTTATTGCATCTGCTATATTTTATATACATATTTTGTTATTGGTCAACATATTTGTTGTCAATAAATTGCAAACAGCAATTTGGCACTGATTGGAATGACAATAAGAAAAGCTTGTAAATTGAAGCCGAGAAACAAAACAATGAATTTACATTGAATAGGAATATAGAAATACATATACATGCACATGCACATACATGAATATGTATGTATACACGTGCTGAAACTTTTAGCATAAAAAATTGATGCATCTTATTTTAGAAAAAATATTTACCTTCTTGAAGGTTTTATAGTAAATACTAATTTAAGCAAAGATTTTAGTTATGCAATCCAAAGCTCAACCAGCAAATTGACTGGTTCAACTAAGCTGAACCTTTTAAATTGCTAGTGGAATTTCAGCATCATAATGAATGAAAAGTCGCAAAGGAAATGTTTGTAAAATATTATAGCAATAAATATTTAGGAGCAGTAAAGCGCACAAAGCACGAAAAATAGGTGTTAAAAATAACCTGAGTAAAGTTTGAGTGTGACAAATGAATAAAAATGTTGCGGAAGTTACAGATTTTGCTTTGCTGCGGCAGCTGTTGTCGATTCTCTAGCGTCTCAGTAAAGGGCACGTGACTCGCGTATAAATGATTTGAATAAACTCATTCATGAGATGCCAATTCATTTTGCGTACAAATGCGTCAGCAGATAGGCGTGTGTGGGTGATTGCGAGTATTTCATATGTAGTATATGCGGGCGCATCATAATATATGTATGTAAATAGCTTGTATGAATCACAGTGTTGTAGCAGTTTACTGTTATGAGCCTGGGAGGTGTTTATACAATAACCACTAAAATTGATGACACCTACATATACTACACGTTTACTACATCTGATAAGAGCTTTGTAGAACTTAGCGGATATAATATTTTGTTTGGTATTATTAAGCTATCTACAAATGTAAATAAATCTATACATACATACATATATTAGAGTGACCCAATTTCTTACAATGTCGTTATTTTTTTTGAGGCTGATAGCTAAAAACTTTCGAATACTTTTAAAAAAATCACCTGACCAAGTCTGGTTGCAAAATTCAAATATTAACCCGATGCGAGTCTCCGGTTTGTACAATTTTTGGCTACCAATGGTAGATTTTGTGGAAAATTGATATTTGGTCATGGGCTAAATATATTTTTTCGCGGTGGCGTAACACGTTAGCACCATTTAATTCTCTCTACTATTTATCAAAAATTCTTGAGAAATTCAACAAAATCTGAGAAAAAAAAGAAAAAAAAAATATGAACTTTTACTTTTAGTGCTTAATAGTTATTTTTAGAGCTTGTTTTTATCAACAAAAATTAGTCAGAATTGTAGGTCATTCAAAGAAATTTTAAATGAAAAAAACAATTGTACGATTTGGTGAATCAGTGTCAAGGCACGAGCATATTTCTAAAACGGTGCAAATGCGAAAAAGATCAATGTTCCGGGTAATGGGCGGGTCCATTTGTATGGGAAATTTTTATTCGACTATGTGTGTATGCACAGAATTATTATACGTGTAATCCTTAGCCAAATTTTCCGAAGAAACCATGGGCCTAAAATTAATTTGGAGTTTGCCAAATTGCGAAAATAGGTTTCTTAGCATTTCGCTGTAGAGTCGTAAAGATGTGCTTAAATTTTGTATGTACAAAAATATGATGAAAGGGGTTTTTTGTTATGAGAAACTCATTTCTGCACCTATGGTTTTCCTAAAATTTCCATTAGAGGGCGCAACAGGGAACATTTTCACATTTTCTTCAAAACCTTTTTTCGCAATTTGACAAACTCCAAATTGATTTTAGACACCTGGTTTCTTCCGAAAATTTGCTTAGAATTACACGTAGAGTTCTCCTATGCTATACGCGTATTGAAAAATAAATAAAAAATTACCCGCCCTAATGTGCGTATGTACATATGTATACGTATGTAGTATTTGTAGGCGTATGCTGTTCCACGCACACAGAAATTTAATCTTTTGTATTCCAAGAAATTGTCATAACAGTGATAGCAGGAAATTTGCATTGGAATCAGGATAAGCCAGATATTTGCGGATTTGATAAAACTATGTATTCACAACGCGCAAAAAGCAGTGGTGCGAGGAAGCAGAAAAATTTTAAAATGTCCGCTTTTCTGAATTGCGGCGACGGAATAAAGGCATTCAAGGTAGTAGAACATACGTCCTGTATTCTACGGACAGTTTTATTTTTTGGTCAATTGTCCTGTCATTTTATATGGGATGCCAAATATTCTGTATTTATTTTCAAGTCCTGTATTTTTCCCGTATAAAAATGACATGCTTATGAAGTAGTTTTAGGTGATGTTGGCATATGATCATAATTTTAATCATAAGCCGTTATTATTTTAATCTTATATTAAATATTTAAATCTAGATGCTTGTGATTCGAATCGGTAAATGTACATTGTGGATGGCTCCTGAAGTCATAATTTTAGTATGAAAACTGGGTACTTGTTAGTATGAATAGAAAATGCCCAAATTTGGTTACGTAAAAATCAACAACAAAGTACACGCAGCCTGCAGTTTTTTCGCTGGTCCACAAAACACTATTGCTGATTATTAAAGGATTTTATCTTCGACATGACAAACTCCAATGTTTGGAAACTTTAAAGTAAATTCTGCAATTATATTTTGACAGCTAGGCTAGCTACATTTGCAACAGCATGACTAACCCAAACTAAATTTTGCAGTCGTACACACAACTGTGAGATTTTGTATTCTTGTGCGAATGTTACTTAATAAGAAATTCTCTACCTATTCAGATAATATGCATAACTACATACATAAATAAGTATTTATGTGTGTGTATGCCTGTTCTACAGTTAAGCTTCTCGTTCTGGAAAATCGATATAGTGTTCTTACTAAATTTGCATTTGCATCAAAACCAGCCTCAACATCTCTGATAGGATAGGACATTGCCACCAACTAGATGGTTGTTTATTCAGATGACAAATTAGTGTGGCCAAAGCCATCAAAGGCCAACAAAATTAGCATCAATGCGCAGTTACCACTAAGCAGCAGATTAAATTTGCAAATGTTTACTAACACATGCGCAACAATAGCTGCTCGGTCAGCCAGGATAAGCCACACAAATCAATTAGGTTAGTTGCACAAACTGCCAACAGGCGGACAATCCCTACAGCAGAGCTGGCAGCTGAGACTGAGAAACTTGTATGAATGACAAGACGCAACACAAGATGCCACACACATACATACAAACAAAATATAAAGGTAGTCACTTGGTAGAAATTTTAAGATTTCTCAATGAAAATAAATAATATTTAGGTACCTAATTGTGAAATTGGCGGTTTATATACCCTGGGGAGCGACTACCTTATGAAGGGATGGCATATAAAGGAATATAATTTTGTTTAGGCTTGGAAATTGGTTTATGAGCATATAAAAATGTAATTAAAAAATATATTGTCAGCACCAGGGACCGCAACAGATAAAACTAAAAAAAACGCTCTATAACAATTATTATTTGACTTTTATTTAATTACTATTTAAATAACTGTTATTTCTGACTTTTATTTTATAAATCAAAAATAACAATAGGTTTTGACTTTTATCTAAATAATCTGCAAATAACAGTTATTTTTGATTTTTAAATTATAGGCCTTAGACATTTATCGAAGACTTTTATTTACAAAAGTCATAAATAAAAATCAGTCGTTGACCTTTATTTTTTAAATCATACTTATAAAAGTCATTTGTATAAGACGTAGTAAACTTTTGTTTCCCAACACCTTCTTAACTGCGAAAAATATTAATGACTTTTATACAAATGATTTAAAAAACAAAAGTCGGTGACTGATTTATATTGATGATTTTTAAAAGTAAAAGCCACTGTCTGATTTTTATTGATGATTTTTTTAAATAAAAGTCTTCAATAACTGTTATCTAAGACATACAATAAAAAAGTCAAAAATAATTGTTATTTTGGTTTTATAATATAAAAGTCAAAAATAACTGTTATTTTTTATTTAGTTCATAGTGAATTTTTCCATGACAGTTTTCATTAATAATTGTTATGTTCGGTCCCTGGTTAGCACAAAAAAAATTCTCAAAAATCAACGGAAATTTTTAGCAGTTTTAGACTAAGATTAAATTTACTACAAAACTGCATGCCATTATTCTAAAATTTCTGAATAAAAAGTTTGAAATTTTGATGGAAATTTGTTAAATAGACAAAAGTCAAAAACTACCAAGAAAATTCAAAACCGGTCAAAGTGTTGCTGAACAATTTTTTTTTGACCGCAGATATATTTGGAAATTCTAAAATTTTTAGTTTCATATTTTTTATACAATATTCGACGTCGGTCGACGTCGATGCAATTTTTTCATAAAAAATATCGCTCGTTAGTCCAATCCAGCTACGCTGCCTACAGTATTTTTGAGGAACGGTGTTTCTCGCTAAAACACTGTGGTCAGCTGGGAGCTGGAGTCGGACTTACGAGGTTTTTTTTTTGCTGTAAAAGTTACATCGACACCGACAACCATAATATGGTCGATTTACTTGCCATACATTGTAAAGTCACCAAACAGAATGCTAATGAGCGGAAACTGTGGGAAATGAACAAATCCGGTTTTTTTTTGATTACCTTTGCTTATACAATTTTTGCTTGTTTTATCAGCCAGTTTTTTAGTTTTGTTTACTTTTCTCAGAAATGCAAACATTTAGTATGAACCACAGATCAAAGCAAAGCGTAGTAAAATGTTGATGTACAAAACATTTGATGGGCCGACGATGAGCAGTGCACATAGCCGCAAGGAAATGGATGTGGGCACAAGCATATCCTTGTTGTGTACACCATGTAAGATAAACGTAGCTAATTTGAAGTTAAAGAAGAAGAAATAAGCCTCGGACACGACCACTTTCTGTTTTGTTTTTAAGTTTAAAATGAAAAATTTAAAATATTACTTGGAAATCTGGTTTGAATTAATTTTCGTGGAACAACACACAATGATAAAATTATGCTGCTTGCTAACTGCGCTTATTTTTTAACTGGCTTTGGAAAAAGGAGAAGATTATCAATTCGTCGGAAATAGTATTTATTTTCTTTCTTATGTGTGTTACCGCATAACTTTGGACCACGTTTTTTAGAGGAAAGATCCCACACGAATTTTATTTAGATCATTGCATCATGAAGAAATTCGCGGTACTCTTAAATTTTTATATGAGAATTGAAGTCGGTTTTGTTTTTTGCTTAAAAATTACTTGCTTCCTTTTCAAGTTACTTTCGCTAAAAAAAAATTCTTCGCAACTTCGAGCTATTTTTGTTGCTTTCGTTTTATGGCTTATGCTGTGTTTAATTTTAGATACTCATCTTAATTGATTGGCCTGCACAGTCCGCCAGGCTGAGTGAATATAACTTCGTGAGGGCGTAGAACAAGCTCAAACCCGGAGAGAGCTAGGTGGAAGAGAAAAGGAAATTTCATTTGTAATGTAACTGAAAAATTGGTAGTGGCCGGCAACCGTCGCCATTCTCAAAGAGCTGCAAATAAAATTTTTTAATGAATGCAAATCGAGACAAATTAAATCAGCACTTTGGTTTTATGGTGTTCACTAAGGATTATGGGAAAAAATATTGATGGACGTAAATAGCAGCAGCTAGCTACATAGTTGCAGTTTAGGTAGTAAGTCTATGAAGATATGGTAAGACATTTCAAAGTGGGAATGTAATACCGAAACTATGAGATGATAGCAGCTGTTGTAAAGATGGAATTGAAAATCTGGTAAAATACGTCCAAAGTACACCTCAGAAGTGGATGGTTGGTTATAGAATGCAACCAGTACGAGGTGAGAACAGAAATATGCGGCTTAGGGCCATTTTATCGACTGCCTGTTAAGTGTATCTTCCTGGCGACTGCTTTACCGTTCACATGCATATAACAGGCAGTCGATAACGATGTGTACCGGGAAGATAAATTTAACAGGCAAATGAATAGCGGCTGAACTCTCAACAGCTTCCAACAAAGAGCATGATTCAAATATAACATTGCTTTTGTTTTAATTTTCAAATTTGGAAGCTCCTTTTTGCGACAGGTCCTGCCGGCGATCTGCGCGATAGAACTGGAGCTCTTCATGAAGTAATTAGACCTCTTCAGTGTGGCGTAAGGCCTACAAAATTCAGATTATTACAAGTCGTTGAATCCTAGAAACATTATTATTATTATTATTTATTAGTTAATTTACAATTAAAATTATAAAT
>NW_016171454.1:0-14416 GCF_001687245.7 Rhagoletis zephyria
TGTCTCTAAATTTTATTGCAGGGTAAGTGCATACGTATTTGTTTATATAACTACAACAGAGTTGAAAGTAAATAAAAACAATTCATCTGCTTAGAGATATCAGTAGGCTTTTGTTAGCTATCTCAGTTAACGGTTCAGACAGAATAGCGGTGAAGCAGGAATACATAGATACAGGCATGTGCATTTACACATGCATTTAAAAAGAAGTTAAGGTGTACAACAAAGGATATGCTTATGTGTACATAAGGGGTAATATTTTACTGGAACTGGGTGGTGCATAAAGCAAGAAAGCAAGCTCGTGAACCAACCCTTTAGTATATGCCAACATTCCGCCAAGCATGACTTGAACAATCCGCACAATGAAGGAAATATTCCTCTTTTATTTTGGAAATACATTCTTTTTTTTTAACGCACGATATCATTGGGAGGAAGAACTTCCCTCGCCGATTGGAAAAAGTCTAGAGAAACATATTTCACAAAGCGGCTCTTGAAATGAATGCGAAATCCTTCCTTTGCAATGTATGTATGTGGAAACATTTAAGAGAACTTCTTCAATTTAAAATTTGTTGTGCGAAACGGTAAATTGCTGTTGCACTTTTCTGACATTCCACGATAAGCGATAAAAGCGTTCTTACACGATATGTATTTCCATATGTAAATTCGTTTTTTTACGTACTAATATATGATACATACGAGTACATGCAAAAAAAAATAACATTTACATATAAAAACACATATCGTGTAAGAGTCCTGTTATGGAATGTTTATCCTTTATTTCTACGCTTATTCTTAATTTCCACGCGGGACGACTATCAATCATGTAATCTGAAAAATCATTAATTGTATATTTATAATAGTGACAAATATATATTTTTGTAAGTATAAGTACTTAAAATGTACATAATTATATTACTTCGCCACGCGCTGAATGTAATAGATATTAAATAAGATGCGATAGACAACAAAACAAGTTGCAACCCTACTAAAAAAATAATATGTAATTTCGCATCTGGAGACCAATCCCATTCAATTGACACCTTATTTCTTGTAATCTAACGAACAGCCCACATTTTTTTTAATTTTTCGCACAGGTTGCAACCCTTTCAGATAAAACAAAACCTTACTGCAAATCGAAAGGTCAAGCCTTTTCATATGACACCTCACTTACTTTAATTGAATGAACTAATGTCATTAACAACAAATGCCCTCGCGTGTTATACATACATAATTTGTAAATAGATGGCAACCCCACTCAAACAAAAAATAAAAACTTATTGCACATGCAGAGACCATATCCTTTCACTTGGTACCTCAGTTTTTAGTCCAACAAACAGTGCGGATCTAATAATTATTTTTTTTGTTTTGTTTTTTGTGGTTCCAGCGCTCTTTTGGGCTATTATATAGCTGTTTAAAAAAAATAAAAAATAATAATAATTTTTTAAACAGGTAGCAACCCTACAGGAATTTAAAGTTCTAAAGATAATATTCCTATTAATATAGTTTATACTTAAAAATCCCGTATAAATCCTTTCAGTAGTTTTTGAGATTAGCGTGGTCAAAATATTTCGACTTTCCTTTATACTATGTATAGAAGATTGTTATTTTTTAATAAGTGGCAACCCTATTTAAAACATGAAAGCTTTTGTACATGCGAAGGTCAGACACTTTCATTTGGTATCTCATTTTGTAATCCAACGAACGGCGAAAATCTTTTAACCTTTTAATAGGTGGCAACCCTACACAGAAAAATAATACGTCACTGCGCATGTAGAGGCTAAGTCTTTTCGTTTGACAGTAACCGTGCAGAACTAATGCCTACGCTTATTATGATTGAATATAGTAACTTCATTAACAGGTGACAACCCTATTCAAAAAAAAAAAAAACATTAGTGCTTTTCTAGGCGCTTATCCCTTTCATTTGACATCTCATCTTTTTTAATCCAACGAACGATGCGGATCTTAAGGTTTTTAGACAGGTGGCAACCCCATTAAAATTCTAAGAAAAAAAGATCCCTCTCCTGTTGATAGAGAGTATATTAGTGAAAATCTCGTCAAAATCCGTTCAGTAGTTTTCCAGATTACCGTGTGAAAGAATATCTACAGATCCTGACAAACCGTATGNCAACCCTACTCAGAAAAATAATACGTCACTGCGCATGTAGAGGCTAAGTCTTTTCGTTTGACAGTAACCGTGCAGAACTAATGCCCTCTCCTGTTGATAGAGAGTATATTAGTGAAAATCTCGTCAAAATCCGTTCAGTAGTTTTCCAGATTACCGTGTACAAAGAATATCGACAGATCCTGACAAACCGTATGGCAACATTGCTTCTGCATCTAATGTAACAAATTTCACCTTTTGCATTGAACTGCGAATGAAGAGCATCGAATTGGATTCTTATCCGGGATCATCACACATATGTAACAATTTTCTGTTAAAAATGTTGGGAAGTGGAGATTACGTACTTCGCAGACCTACATCCACAGAGATCTCACGCTGCTGTAGAACACTTGTTAAGACGCGGCTTCCTCTACTAATGAGGATCGGAAAATCATTTGATGCAGTAAACCCTCTTAGGGGCTGCAAAAAGCCCCTGCGAATCTGAGTTAAAGATTTACTTATTTATTGGTATTGCGAGTGTCGCTACTCTACGTTGTGAAAATTTCTCAGTCCTTATTGTTGTATACATATCCCGACAAGTATAGAGGAAGCTTACAGGCGCATATATCAGTCTTTTTGGCCATGCTGTTTGAAGGATAAGAGGATTATAATTATTACATAAATTTAGATTAGACATTTTGTGCCGCAAAGTGGGATCTGTACGCGTTCAGAGCATTCAAATCGCAGATTAGCACTAGGTTTCTTCTCCTATCTTATCGTTACAGGAATGCGTCAGTGGACTTGAAATTTTAGTTGACCTAGTAGACTTTAGTAGACTTGAAACACAACCCTCTTTACGACGATTCCCAGAGGTCGCGCATCGAGCATAGGAATAGCACCAAACAAAATGAGGTCAATATAATTTTATGGGATCAAACAAAACATCCAGAACTGGAAGCATACATTGATTATACGCCACTTAAATGTTATGCAGCCTGAGATTCTTTAAATACCTTTTTTTTTTTAATTACGAGATTTGACCTAAATAAGCGAATAAAAAACCAAAATTTACGAATTTGAAGTATCTGAGCCTGTATAACACTTAAATGGCATGATTGATATAGGTCGGCCTATAACCTAAGGAGGCAAACTACTGGAACGGACTGTGGGATGAACGTCAAACTGGGCGAATTCGGACGGACGGAAAAGGGATAGGTACATCGGGGGAGCTTTTATGGATTCAGAGACGGAAAAGTGACTCAAGACTCGATAGAACAGAGGGTGTGGTGGAAATCCACGAATTTTTTGCAATATGATTGTGGCGAGTTGTTAACATAGCGATGGTACGACTTGCATAAACAAATCATCTGTTATTTCTAGCGCCAAATTTTTCCATTTACATTAAATAAAAGTTTAAAGTTGCAATATTTTTTATAAATTCGTCATTTGTTTGCACAGTTTTTTTTATTAGTTATATGTACATATGTATATGTATATCCATACAACTGATCAAAGAAATGTGTTACGAGTGCGTTGACGCCATTTAAGCACTGTAAGCTCCTCCTGCTGCGCTGAGCTCAACAGCAACAGTTTCCCACCCATTACGCCTTAGCGGAGGGGGGGCTATTTGGACAACCAAAATTACATATTGCCACCTTCTTGTTAGCTTTCATTTAATCCGGAAATTTTATCGATTTTCGTGATTTTTCCACTTAAATTTTTTTCTGTGAAATAAAAGTAATGAAATAAAAACAATATAAAAAACTGATAAACACACACTTCACTCATTTTGCTTCCAGTGCCAAAAATCAATACACTTCGAGCTGGAGATATATGTAAATAACGCAAAGTGTATCGGAAATACATTTACACCACGCGATATAAGTAATTCATATCGCAAAGACGCAGAAACAAACTACTGATGTGCTATTCTAAACATAGTTGCAGGCATACATACATATGTATCATAAAAGATATCCTTCTTTCCATTTTTTCGCACTCGATAATCTATCTTATCCTGTGAACTATGTAGTTGCCTAATACGCCTACACACATCTGTAAGCTAACGACCTCTGCAATGCCCCTACGACAGCAAAGTGGCTCCTTCTCATGTTACTATACAGGTACACATTTTGACTTCATATCACTTAACCTCAACGGTATGTATGACGTGTTAAAATTACACTTCCTTAACACAACGAACTGCAAATTTAATTTTTAGATTGTCACGTTGTTATTCGTTGTGATCAAAGTAAGTGAGTTGGTGGCAAATGTGTGAACCGAAGAGGTTACATTCTAAAGATGGAAAACTATCGATTGTTTAGACTATCGATATTTGCCAATAGTATTGATGAACACTATCGATATATCTATCATATTCATTCTATAAGAAAAATAAATTTGTAATATATCCAGTATATAAAAAGGGTTGTGCAGAGTTACCGATTTCTATTTTGTTCGGCGGTCACTATTAACACAAGCCTGCAAATTTTACATTTTTTCCCCCCTCCAATAATTATTTCATTTTTTTTTTAATACCTATGTGTGTTAAATTAAAATGCATTTAGGATTTTTTTCTAGCACGTCGAGATTTTTTTATTGATGACATACATGTATATATTTTAGGATTTTTGGCAACTTGCATGAAAAGCCAAAAATTAGTTAATTTAGAATTGAATTTTTACTTAAAAACCAACAGCGCTAGTTAAAAATACCCAGAAGTAGACTAAGTAAATCAAAAAAACTTAAGTAATTTCGATAGTTTTATGAAATCGATAGTATAGGCGATATTTGTTCACCTTTGCTATACTCCCACCTCACTAACAACAACGTAACACGTAACTAAATATAAATAAATTTGTATGTATTTCCTTGCAGTGTAAATATGTATATTTGGATATTGGCAGTAATAAAAATAGATACCACTTTAACCCATGCCAAAACCACAAATAGATTCGCACAGAGAAACATCAAATCGGTTGCATGCAATGCAGGTGCTATAAATATACAAAAGGTCACGCCCGGCCGTTTATCTATTAGATACGTTCATATATCATGTATACATACATACTTACGTGTACCTACAAAAACATACGTGAATATAGGTGTTTGAACATTTTCCCATAAACGCTGATATACGCTAAACAAAATTAACCGCTTGAATGATTGACGATGGACGAGAAAAATGTACACAATATGTATCTTGCTACATTTTTTATGTACTCGTATATACCATGTATTAGAACGTATCAGAAAAGTTGCATTTATATGGAAACTAGCCGGCCTCGTTTACGCGAGGCTTCGCCACGCGCTGAATGTGTAGATATTAAATAAGATGCGATTGACGACTAAACAGGTTGCCCACATTTTTTAAGTACACATTATGCAACCCTCTTCAAAAAATTAAAACTTTCTGCAAAACGGAAGGTCAAGCCTTTCCTTTGACACCTCACTTTTTTAAATCGAACGAACTGTGCAAATCTAATGTCATTAACTAAAAATGCCCTCGCGTATTATACATACACAATTTTTAAATAGGTGGCAACCCCACTCAACAAAAAATAAAAACTTCTTTCATATGCAGGGACCATATACTTTCTCCTGGTACCTCAGAATTTAGTCCAACAATAGGAGATGATCTTATAATTTTTAAAAAGTGGCAACCCTACTCAAAACGTAATACATTGTTGAACATCTAAAAGCCGAGCCCCTCTATTTGACACCTTATTTCTTGTAATCCAACGAACCATGCGGACTTACTAATTTTTTAGACGGGTGACAAGCCTATAGAAATTTAAAGTTCTAAAGATCTATCCTATCGATATAGGTTATACTTAAAAAAATCTCGCATTAATCCGTTCGGAAGGTTTTGAGATTAGCATGGTCAAAATATCTCTACTTTCCTTTATTTTATGTATTGAAGACAGTAAATTTTAAATAGGTGGCAACCCTACTTAAAAAATAATAAAGATTTTGTACATGCGAAGGCCATGTACTTTCATTTGGTAACTCATTTTGTAATCCAACGAAGGGCGAAAATCCCCATAACTTTTTAATAAGTGGCAACCCTACTCATAAAAATAATACATTAGTGCGCATGTAGAAGCTAAGTCTTTTCGTTTGACAGCGACTGTACAGAATTGATGCCTACGCTTATTATGATTGAATATTGTAATTTTATTAACAGGTGGCAACCCTATTTAAAATAAATATTAGTTTTTTTCTGGAGGCCAATCCCTTTCATTTGACACCTTATCTTTTGTAATCCAACGAACGGTACGGATCTTATAGTTTTTTAGACAGGTGGCAACCCTATTAAAATTCTAACTAAAAAAAGATCCCTCTCCTGTCGATCCGCTCAGTAGTTTTCGAGATTATCGCGTACAAAGAATCTTCACTTTCCTTTATACTATGTATAGATAGATACATATCGTGTGAGAACGCTTTTAGTGAGCACCAACAACCCGTACTTTAGAGTGAACATTAAAAAATATCAATGTCAAAATTTGTTTCAAGAATTATAGTAGAAAATTGCTTACTGAGTTTATCGCTATATCTTTGCCAAAAACGTTTGGATCCTCTTTATATATAAATTCAAAACTGTCGTTTCAGACATATCTACAAATCCTTGCGTGGCGGACGTTATGTTCGAACATTCCTTTTAACATTTTCTTTAAAAAAATAATCATTTAATAATTGTTTATAGTATAAGGAAAGGTTTAAAGCAGTACTTATGAGAAACAAGTAAGAGCAGCGCTGTCTTCGGCTATGCCGAAGGCTTCATACCTTTCATGAACATCTGCAAATTTTACTTTGACAGATTACTGCTTTTGAATACATCTGCATACATCNTCTAAGTGATTTTCACTGCTATGTGATCGGTATGTAAACCGGTAACACAATTTATTGGGTTTAGTTTCCTACATAAAGGAGATATATGGCAAAAACTAGTATCTGAACAATCAGTGCTATAGGAGATAAAGCTGTATAAGCATAGATTTTGATGATTTTCTCAATAGACTTTGCATTATTATTTATAAGATATCTTACGAAATTTATCGGTTTTGTTATTTTCACTGTAAGTATTCTGTTAATAATGAGTGAAAATGGTGCGAAATTTCATGTTCCTAGCTGCATAAATGGAGGAGTTATGATAAAAGACCTCATATCTGAACAATCAGTTGTATGGGCTCTGCAGGTTATACTGACCCGATCTTTGTTATTTTCACTGAAAGTCTTCTGTTGATAATGAGTGAAAACAGCGCGAAATTTCATGGTCCTCGCTACATAAATGGATGAATTATAACGAAAAATCTCATATCTGAACAATCAGTTGTATGGGAGCTATAGGTTATAGTTACGCGATCTTTTTAATTTTCACTGTAAGTTTTCTGTTGATAATTATTGAAAACAGTGCGGAATTTCATGTTCCTAGCTATATAAATGGAGGAGTTATAACGAAAAATTTTATATCTGAACAATCAGTTGTATGGGAGCTATAGGTTATAGTGACCCGATCTTTGTAATTTTCACTGTAAGTATTCTGTTGATAATGGGTGCAAGTACTGCAAAATTTCATGTTCGTAGCTGCATAAATGGAGAAGTTATAATGAAAAATCTCATATCTGAACAATCAGTTGTATGGGAGCTATATGTTATAGTGGTCCGATTCTGCCGGTTCCGACAAATGATTAATACATTATAAAAATACACCCACCTACCAAATTTGATACGCATATCTCGAAAACTGAGAGACTAGATTGCATACAAACAGACGGACAGACAGACAGACGGACAGACGGACATGGCTAAATCAACTCAGCTAGACGTTCTGATCATATAAGTATACATTTTAATGGGTCTATCTCTTTTTGTTCTGGTACTTACAAACATCGGACCGAAGTTATAATACCATTTCATGCTCATGAAAGGTATAAAAATAGTAGAAACTTGAATTTAAAGTTTTGGCGGTGTATTTGCCCTGAAAGCTTTGTGTTCGGACGTTACTAAATTAGAGCAGCGATATTGAGATGACCATCAAAGCCAACCGATTTCTGCAAATTTTTTTTTTTATCTACGATCACTATTTATCTTTATCACAATCTACAAGAATAATTTGAAGAGAAAATAACGAAGTTAACAAAATTTATTATAAAAATTTTAATATTAAAATCATTACATATGTCCGTTGCGGTCGTTGCGTGTGGTACTTATTTACTTCTTTTGTCGTTAAGAAAATTGTGATTTTTAAGGAGATATTGGCGTAGTTTATTTAAGGACATATTGCTTAGACTTCTGATGATTCGAAGCTTTGTTTCAAGAAGTCAGAGAGTAAATTATATTTGTCAAACAGGAGGTGTGTAAATAAATGTGAAATTAATATATGCACTATGTATTGTGCAATTCCATTCTTGAAAAAAAGTGAGAACTTCAGTTACAAGGATTTTTTTCGTTTTTGGTTGACTATTTCTCGAATTTGACCATATTTTATGAAAATAATTGGGGTATTCATCTGACGTCACAAGCTGATGATAAACGTGATAAAATTATAAATTCCATACAAATCGCGTTATATGAATACTTCTAATATAAAATGTAAGTTTTACAACAAAATGATTTTGAAGAAACGGAATAAATCTAAATCGGAGCGGAAGCTCCGCCAAATACTAACGTATTGTGTAAGCGTCAATCTATTATTATAATTACTATTTTTCAAATTGCGATTTTATTCCAAGTGTATGCCGTTAGTATCCAGCCAAGATACCCCATGCCAGCAATGCTACTGTCAAGTACATTTTCGCGTGTAACAGAAAGGCAAAAGCGTGAGTGCAGTGAAAGGTTGTACGTAAACTTATCGCGCATTTTGTACATAAATAAAACACGTCAAATTGTATGTAGTTATATGAACAGATGTATGTGCATATTTAAAAGCTTAGAAACTTCAGATATGCGAGTGTAGAAATCAGAGGTAGAATAGCAAATGTATGCGATTACATGCGGCAACACCTTTCTAATTTACTCGCGAAGTCCATATTCGTAAACTGTCAAAATGTTAGCAACGAAACGTCAGCAAAGTGTTAAAATGTTTGTGGTTTTCGCTTAGCATGTATATATGTACACACACAAATAATTATCCCAATAGGATAAGAATAAATCAGCTCAGTTGAGTTGTGAACCATAATAGGGGCCTAAATAATAACAAAGGACTTTTCAACCAAATTGTTAAGGAATAAACAAATGTGCCTTACACATATGTTTGTGTTTGGACGAGCTTCTCCTCCGATTTGTGGCGCGCGCTTTAATGTTAATACATAAAGCGGAGACACTTACAGTTTTGCGCGGTTTTTCATAGCAGAAATCCACTCGGTGGTTTGCCATTGCCTGCCGATGGGCGGACCGCTGTTAAGAAAAAACCTTTTTTCTATATTTATTTGCGATGTTGCTGAGACCAGAGCTTGTACCCAGGCTCTGCCGATTGGTAGCACGCATTGCTAACTAATACAACATAGCGGCCGCGGTCTTTAGATAGTTATATATTCATAAAATACATAGCTTCGATTTGTTTCTAGCGATTTCATGACTTTTTTCTGCCAAAATCCCC
The DNA here is from genome assembly GCF_001687245.7 of Rhagoletis zephyria. Taxonomy (NCBI): domain Eukaryota; kingdom Metazoa; phylum Arthropoda; class Insecta; order Diptera; family Tephritidae; genus Rhagoletis; species Rhagoletis zephyria. The sequence goes on from NW_016171454.1 coordinate 9,699, forward strand.
GATAATAACAGCGCAAAGCAAATAAATTTCTATCTATTTGAATTTGTATCTATTAAAACATTGGCCGAGCTTCCCTATTTTGTGGTGCGAGACATTTTTATGACACTCCATTTATGAAATAAAATCAAGACGCGCACCATAAATTGGAGAAGAACTTCGGCCAAATGCTTTACATAAATGTGTATTATTTAGTGATGTATTTTGAAAAGGACATTCGTCATACCAAAACCGGTAAATAGTTCACCCTATACTGGAAAAAAGAAGAATTTTCTTTGTTATCGTCGTTTTACAGCTTTTTGGTAAGAAAAAGTGTCCGAAAATATAAAAGAAATATTAAAACGGTGTCCGTAATATTATTTTTGGTTCAAATTTAATATAATTTCTTCATAAATACGAATGCACGCATCAAGCCGCCATGCATACTCTTTTCCGCTCATGCTGGGGAATCAAAACAATATTTCTTCTTTCAAAATCGTTGAAATATGTATTACTTACATCCGTTGTACCGTTCAAAACTAAAGAAACACCTCCTTTGTTCTCCTTCCCAAAGAGGTGAAACTTCCCCTTGATAAGAAAAAATTTTAAAGTCGCATAACGGAAGAGCATGCCTCAGAGTCCCGAAAGTTTCATAACCCCTGCAAAACTTTTTCCAGTGTATTCTGAAATGTCGAGAAATTTTAAAGAATTCGTAAAGATCTAATCCGATTTTTGCCGAATTTTCTTAATTAAAAAAAAAAAAACGTGCACACTTCGATTCTTTTATGAAATTTGCAAAGAAAATCGGTGAAGTAATGAAAATAATGCTGCACTGTAAAAAAGTTCTTACAGAAAATTTTCAGAGTTCCTTTTATTTTTCGCACAGAAATTTCTTAACGACTTCGTGTCAACCACTTCCTATCATTTTCCTAGAAGATTCGTTACAGAAATGAGAAAGATTTCGGGAACTTTGCTTTGCAGGGATGATACAGAAATGTATGTACACATATACATATGTATGTAGGTAGTAAATTAATGTTTTTTTTTTTGTTAAACAATTGTTACCAAAATGCAGGTAAGCACTAATTCAAGTTAGGTATGCAATTGTACTCGCATACTTGGCAACAATCGTAATTTTGCATTTTCTTTGGCACAACATATGTATATAGTTGGCTCGTAAGCACTTTCTAGAAAGGCTTTTATTTTATGGCTCTATTTTATGTAAAGTTGTTTGGTGGATGTTGTGTGGAAATACATATGTATGCTTTGTATGGGGTTTGTAAGAGCTGTAGTGTCTAACGGAAATTTAAATTTAATACGTCCCACATTTCTTATAACGCGACTTTGTAATAATCATAGTTATATATGTGCACACACAATGCGCACTCACAAAAAAAACCCCTGCTGTCATTGTTTAGTAATTATGATGCATACGTCACGTGTTACATATCAAAAGTCGGCAATCAGCAGTCAGCAATCACCAGTCAGCTTTCAAAGTTCAACATTTTGCATACCTTCACATTTACATAAATACATAGATATGTATGTTCATATGTACATAAATATGTATTTACGAACTTACTTTCTTCCATAAATGTTGCTTTCACTCTCCTATCGCACAGCAGCGCCGCATATGATTAATGAAGTTGTATGAAGGAATGAAATTTTACTAAAACACGCTATTTTTGCTAATACTTCACTATTATTTATTTATGTACATTTATGCCTACATACATATAGGGGTGGTTAAAAGTGATGATTGCGGCTTCCAGTGTTTACTACGTCCACACATTCACAAGCACTTACCTGCATACCCATTTGGTATTGAAATTAAAACAAAAAAAAAAAGAATTTTTTAGGCAATTTCCTAACCTACGAACCATTCGTTTTTCTAGAAGTGTGTGTTAACGGGAAACCCTTTATTGTGAACTTTGACGCAGTGTGACATTTCGAAGGTGCTTTGGTAAAACTTCATATCTCATAGAATTAATTCAAAGTAGGCCTCAAAATACTGCGATTCACTATATATTATTCTTATTGAAATAAAAACTGTTAATCTTCGCTACTCAGTAGGAAAGTTACCAAAAATGTTTTTCTGTTATTAATGGAGTTTTTTTTTTGACACAGTGTGTTGTTTGAGAGTGTTTTGAGATACGAGCTTTTGCCAAAGTACGATTTCCAACTTTTTAGCAAGCCATTTATCGATTGGTAGATATGTTTTGTAAACCCTTTGGAATCACAAAAGGAAGGCTTATGCAGAAATGCAACTTTCTCTCATTTTTTTTCGAAGTATAATTCCGGGTTCACCCGTACTAATATATACATAATAATATTTATTATTTTTAAAGCAATTCTTCTATTAAGTTTATATGCCGTTGCTGCGTGGTCAAAACATTATCACATTTTTCACATTTGCATATTAGTCAATAGTAAAAGCTCCCCGCATGAATTATATTTTATTACAATTTTGTGGTGGTTTTCGAAAATTTCCGCTTAGATCTCTATAAATATGTATGTACTGTATGTTCGTACATACTTATGTATTATATTTATGTGTATATGCGGGGTACATATTCGTACTTTTATTTGGGTTGGGCTTGATGAGCTTTTAGCCGCGGTAACAAAGTTAGATTTGGTGTTTTATGCTTTCTTTATTTCCAAATGCAAAACACTCCGAAATTAAGAATGATTTATAGAGGAAATTAAAAAGTATACGTTTATATAAAATAATTTACGTATATACATATAAATAACGAATGCTAATATACCTTGCATGATAGATTAAAAATATGAGCTGCAGAAAATACCCTCATTTATGCTAAAACTCCGATTCTCAACTACTAACTAAGAAATCTATTTGATTTGTTATTTAATGCACCAACCAAATTAATCCATTAATTACCAAAGGGAATAAGTCAGCATTTTTTTTATAAATATTACAATTTTGATACAGTTCGGTTTATTTAAAGGAGCTATGTTGAACTGCATCAAATTTGCCATATCGGAAAAACGCTTGAACTTCAACAAAAAAGTGCTTTTAGTTGGAAAATCAAAAAATCAAATTGATTTTTTCGGAAAACTAATACCCCATTTCCACCAAACGCTTAACCGCAGTCAAGAGCTCAGATAATTTTCCATAATTTTTTTACTAGAGATGATCGGCAAGGTTTGTTTTTTGATTTTTATTTTTTTGTTTTCGTTAGCTTGTACTTAATATGAGAAACTACTGCCTTGGAGTTGTAATCTGTTGAATATTTACAATTAACATAAGCTGCAGTTAAGGCTTTGCGGAAATTTTTTATTTGGTTGACAAAAAATAAAATAAATAAATTTTATTCATGATTTGATTTGGCGAAGAAATAATACATTTTTAACCGTCTTCACTTTTATGTATGTTACCGCATAACTTTGGACCACGTTAACCGATTTCTATTCTATTTTTAAAGGAATGGTTTTACCTCACAGGTAGTCCCATACTAATTTGGTTTAACGATAATCTTAAATCTTTATATGAGAATTGAAGTCGGTTTTTGTTTTTTGCTTAAAAATTACTAGCTATTAAATATTTAGAATTTAATACAATTTTCAATTCAGAAAACAATTTTATTTTTGGATTTGGATTTTGACTAATTACAAATCACGCTAGGGTTTGGCGTACAGTTTGCTCTAATAGCTAGTGATGTCGGAAACTGGGTGCGAACCCAGGCTTTTCGGAAGAGTAGCACGCACTGCTAACCACTAAACCACAATGAGCGTTATTAAAATATATTAAGTTCCATTACCTTTAATCCTGAACTTACACCCCTCTCGTTGCAATTAAACACACCTTCTAAAGTACGGAAAAGTGCCACACAAATGAGTGTTGAGAGTAAGAGAAGTGCTAGGAAAAGTATGCATAACTGACTTAGTATTAAGGAAAACATAACTTAGTTTGTTCTTAATTAACTTAGTATAAAAAGTTACAACAATTACTGCGACACGAAATTAGTTTTAAATTCCGTTTGGTTAACGTTTACGGTATGATGATGAACCGAAATCGAACGAGCGAAGCTCCAAAATGCAAGCGAGGTAGGAAATCGACAACTATATCGGTTGACGTGGTCCAAAGTTATGCGGTAACATACATAAAAATAAATATATAAATAAAATATATATATTCCGACGAACTAATAACCTCCTCCTTTTTGGAAGTCGGTTAAAAAATAAGTAAAAAATATGTGCAAAAATATAGGCAAAATTCAGTCAGGTCAAAAATATGAATACTTTGACGTTTTGACGATTTTATTTATTTTTGCATTACATACCAAATTGTTCTTATTTTTTTAAATATAATTCACTCAACAGCAAAAATCTCAAGAACCATTTTTTTTATTTCATAAAGAACTCGGGAAAATGCACGAAATACAAAAAAAAATCCATCAAAATTTTTATTATTCAATTTTGTAGCTAACAAATTTTTAATAAAGTCGCTAAGAATTGCTGTGGATTTTTGGGAATTTCTTTTGTCTTTTGTCATTTTCTTTTATTTAACGCATGAACAAAACCTATTTTGATATGGAAGAAAATGCGCAACACCCGAGACAAAAAAAAAAACTCTAAAATCAACGGTAATTTTTAGCGACTCTAAGCTTGCTCTTTATTATTGAGCTACATAACTAAATTAAAAAATTTTAAATTTTGATGAAATTTTTTTCTTATTTCTTGCATTTTCCCCGAGTCTTGAATAAAATTAAAAAAAAAAA